>NC_133325.1:117749249-117886749 GCF_042186555.1 Aquarana catesbeiana
TTCGTTTTGGTAGGTACCCGCTCCCACTTCCAGTGGGATCACCTAGGCGATTCCACCAGAAGTTCGGCACCCTCCTCCCTGTCCATAGCCTTACACACCTTCACTCAGAGCAGCGTGTCTTGCATATGTGCAGTAGCAAGGTGACTGTGAAGCCGCAAGGAGTCACAGCCGGCTTCCCACACTAAACATGCCAGCGCTGGGGACCCGACGACTGTCGAAGAACCAGCCCAGGTAAGGTAAGGTATGGTGCTGGATCCTTGGATATAAAAGTCCTTGGATTTAATCCTTGGATTTAAAAGTGGATTTAAAAGCCAGTAGCTACAGCATTTGTAGCTGCTGACTTTTAATTTTTCCAAACAGAATGAAGAACCACTTTAAGCAAGGATAGAAACATGCCTTCAATTAGAGAGGTATAGAGCTTTATATTTGAGTTAAAGAGCCAGTCCTTAAAGACATAATGGTAGGAAGTGGAACCATTAAGATGTAGCCTTACACTCATAGTTACATAGTAGGTGAGGTTGAAAAAAGACACAAGTCCATCAAGTCCAACCTATGTGTGTGATTATGTGTCAGTATTTCATTACATATCCCTGTATATTGCGGTCATTCAGGTGATTATCTAATAGTTTCTTGAAGCTATCAATGCTCCCCGCTGAGACCACCGCCTGTGGAAGGGAATTCCACATCCTTGCCGCTCTTACAGTAAAGAACCCTCTACGTAGTTTAAGGTTAAACCTCTTTTCTTCTAATTGTAATGTGGCCCCGAGTCTTATTAAACTCTCTTCTGCGAAAAAGTTAAATCCCTATTGTGGGGTCACCAGTACAGTATTTGTAAATTGAAATCATATCCCCTCTCAAGTGTCTCTTCTCCAGAGAGAATAAGTTCAACGCTCGCAACCTTTCCTCATAACTAAGATCCTCCAGATCCTTTATTAGCTCCATATAGGTGAAAAGGAATAATAGATAAGAACACAGTGGTAGGCTATTTGACCAACTTTATCAGATCTGTGGTCCATTTTCCAAAAAAGGGAATATTGTAAAAGCAAAAAAAGATAAAAATCAAGATATACGGCATGTAAAAACATATACTCTCTGCACATCAATATTTTTGCAAAAATACAATTTATTTGACTCTAGAGGGATCTTAGATTGACATAGGGGCCTGTTACACTGATCCCCTGTGCTAAACTTTTTATGCTTCTCAGCTTCATCCGCAGTCTTCATTGCACCTCCACTGCACCGTGTTTACCCACAAAGAAATGTCCAGTTGTTCTGTGCCTTACTATGCAGGCAGTCCTATTCATGTCAATTGGAATACAGCCACTGCTCCCAATTTGACATCTGTGCGGGTGTGCGTTGCGTTTGCATTATGTCTATTTATTCTTTTGCATTTCTGTCAATTTATTTAAAATGGTTATTGTTCTGTTACCAAATCGTAATTTACATGTGGACACAGGAACAGATTTATCAGTGTTTGATGAACTCAGATATGTCAGATTCACCTGAGTGCATAAGAGTCCGCCATAATTCAGGGTGCATATTCCCCTTTATTTATCATATTGTGGTCAGTTCTCAGCAATGTCAATGGGGTTGATTTACTAAAGGCAAAAAGTCAGTGCACTTTGCAAGTGCAGTTTCTCTAGAATTTAGTAAATGAGGGGAAGCTCTGCTGACGTCCATCATCCAATCATGTGCAAGCAAAAATTATGATTTTTAAAATTTTCCTTGCACGTGATTGGGTACTCTTTGCAAAGTGAAGTCTTACCTCATTTACTAAGCTCTGGAACAACTGCACTTGCAAAGGGCAACTGTCTATTTGCCTTTAGTAAATCAACCTCAAAGTGCAGAGTAATGGACAAGTAAAACAATTGTAATTCAATGCTGTACAAACCATTACAGGCTGTAAAGCTAAGTATATATTTTTTTTCATTCAAGTTTTTTATTATCTTCATTTAAAAATTATTACAGTATAATCATCATAAAAAAATCATTACAGAATAATTCACAGTAAATTCAAAATATGTGATTACAGTCTATTGGTTATCTTACCACTGTGGTATTCAGAACTAACAATATAGAGAAAGAAAATATAAAATAATATAATATAAACTCTTGACTTTGACTATATCCATTCAATTTCAAATTGTACACCTGCCTATTTTAAGATATGTTGAAGGCCCTTTCGACACCCCAAAGGGGATCACACTCCAAGGTGGGGTGAGGATTCTCCCTCTCACCATCCCCTTTTGCCCTATAAACTTCTATTTGAGAGAAAGGAGATATTATTAACAGCCTGTGATATCCAGCTCAAAGATTATTACAAATTTAACAGGGGCACAATATAATGTTCCCATTATAATAGAGCAAAGTCTAACATCCTGACCTTATTATGAAAAATTAGTATATAAACTTGCGAATTCCTATGTAACTTAAGGAAAAATTATACTGTTCCTAACAGAAAAAGAAGATATTTTAAAGGAAAAAGACTAGGGGAGAAGAAGAAAAGATAAAAGAATAGTAAAGAAAAGAGAATAGAATCCCTGTCTGTCTGATGTGAAGTTCAAAAATCAACAATTCATGTTGCTAACAATGCCCGGTGTCAGAGAAATTCCCATAAACCGAGCCCAGGGTTCCCATGTGGCTTCAAATTTTGTGGTCTTGTCCAACAAGGAACTGACCATTTTTTCTTGTTCCATTATCCATGAAATCTTTCTTTTCATGGACAATAGAAATACCGAAGACTTCTTCCATGCTTTTGCAATAGTCAGTTTGGCTCCTGTCAATATAAACAGAATCAATTTAGGGGTGATTTTAGGCACATGTGGTAAGAATCCATTCAGCAAGGCAATCGCTGGTGTTTGAGAGATAGCACAAATTGTAACCTTTCCTATTATGTGGAAGACCCTATTCCAAAATCCTCTGATTCTGGGACATTCCCACCATATGTGAATCATAGA
This sequence comes from Aquarana catesbeiana, assembly GCF_042186555.1. Taxonomy (NCBI): domain Eukaryota; kingdom Metazoa; phylum Chordata; class Amphibia; order Anura; family Ranidae; genus Aquarana; species Aquarana catesbeiana. Next base: position 117,752,207 of record NC_133325.1, read on the forward strand.
ACCCTTTCCCTGACAGCCTCTAAAGCATAAAGGTGAAGTGGAAGGGAACATTGCTGCCATTTTGTGGGAACCAAGTACCATCTCCTGAATATTTTGACATTAGCCTCTATGAGTGAAGTATGTAAAGCTAAGTATATTTTATGCATATGGTGTCAAGAAGGGATAAGCAAGATTCAAATTTTCCCCAAACTTTCAGTGAAAATCAGCAGGATTCTGAAAAAAATGACGTAATACACGATCCGAAAATTGGATGACAGATCGTCTGGTTTTTTTTTTTTTGCATGCTAGTCGCATTTCGAAAATGGAGAGGTTACTAAAGTGACGAAAATTCTTGTACTACAGAATAAAAAATCGGAAGTGATGTCATGTGTTGTAGTGTATTTCTATTGTATGTTCGGACAACAACTGTACTGATTAAACGAAAATCACACGATCGGGTATCGTACAAATTTTTTTTTGTGTTTGTCTGATTGAATAATATCAAATGAACTGTTGTGATCAGCTCTGGAAAGCTATGTCCTAACAATCCGATTATCTACGATCGCTTCAAGCGGTATTTTTCGTCCGATTTTCGGATCGTGTGAACGGGCCATTAGCATGCAATGGGCTTTAAATAGCTTCTGAGAGTTATGGACCCACCTTTCAACTATCCTGGCCCCTCAGTTACATTATTATACACTTTTTTCACAGAAAAAAACAAGATTGATAGTAGACATACAAAAAACCCCTCCAAAAAGCCCCAAATAAATAAATGACCCTAAATCAGTGGGAAAAAAAACACTTTCCGAATAAAAAATTTTTTTAAAAAATTAGAATTGCTTGTGTTTTTTTTTTTTAACAAATTAGTTCTCATGAGTAATATGTTTCCACTGGTGATATTTTGCTATAAGCAAAATCTGTAATTTTATGGAAAAAACTATTTATTAAAAAAAAAAATCACTCTGCACTTTACTAGTGTCAAACAAGTTAAAACTTTCTTGCTACAGGTGATAAAGAGAGTGATAATTATTAGGTAATCAATGTTAATAACGGCTATTATTCATTCAGTATTACCTACATTATTAGTAAACCGCCTAAAATATATGGAGTCCTAAAGAGACATTTGTGCTAATTTACTAAAACTGGAGAGTGCAAAATCTGGTGCAGCTCTGTATAGAAACCAATCAGCTTCCAGTTTTTTTTTTAACAAGCTGAAGTTAGAAACGGATTGGCTACCATCCACAGCTGCACCGGATCTTGCACTCTCCAATTTTAGTAAATCAACCCCATTGGTTTGTTTTTTATTTTAGTGAATATTTTAACCCAAATGCTCAATTATGCGACTTTAAACTTTCTTAGCTAAATAACTATTGGTTTTGCTTTAAGGGCTTTTTTTAATATAGAAAAAAAAAATACAAATTATGATTACAAACGCAAAAAGGCTAAAAAACCTCCTAAACAAGTGGACTATTGAAGTGCATCAAATTTTAATACATTGATTTGGAGGGGAACAATTTATTCATAAATACGATAAATAATAACGTAGCTCTGAATAAACATTTTAAAAATGCAATTAATGAATGGACCCAATGGAGCAATAGCAATTAGACCAACGAAATTTGCAGAGAATGTGTTATTTTCGGTTTGTGATAATAACAGAATACTGGGAACTGTCCACTACTTCATAAATACAGAGGAAGGTATACATGAAACAGAGAATAGTTCCCCAAATAATGATAAATATGAACCAGACAGATATATAAATATGAGATTTTAAACGTTATAATTTTTACTAGTGATTGCAAGTGAGAGCAAGGTCCTGATAGTTTCAGTGTATATAATAGTACTGTGACATTGAGATCCTGATAGTTTCAGTGTATACAATAGTACTGTGACATTGCTTCCTATGGGACCGATTGGCCTTCTCACATATGGAGCTAAACGTGTCTGTCTGACTATAAAACATAATCCTGGAATTATCCTGGAGCTTCATTCCTGCTCTGTTTAATTGAATTGAACATTTTTGAGCGTGCACTGACGAACACATACATGTTATTTATTATTATTATTATTATTATTATTATTATTATTATTATTATCATTAAAAAATATATTGCATTTATTATATTGAAACTGCGTTGCATTTATTATATTACAATTATTATTTTTAGTAATAATAATTATGATTATTAATAATCATCATCATAATACGTGTGTATTTGTCTGTCGGTGCCCATTCAAGTTTTTTAATTCAATTATCTCGACTAAAACAAAGAAACGAGAAATACATCTCCAGGATTATTTTGTATACATTAGACTCTGGAAGAACCTATTCTGGAATTTGTTTAACTATAGCTGCAATAATGTAACTAACTAGTGTGTCATACAATGATACAAATTTATTGTAACCAATAAAAACAATAACAACCTCAAGGTATCATTGTTTTTCTTTGATGTGGTGTATGGTAAGGTATCCAGTATTCATTATTACCGACTTGAAAGATTCATGTTTTAGATGCAAATCTCAGGCAACAGATTGTTCTGGCTGCCCTGCCTTGTGTTCCCTTGCCAGTGCCTGTCCTGTGTACCCTGTGTGCCCTGTGTGCTCTGTCTGCCCTGTGTTCATTGCTTAATGCAGTTTGTAGTTTTATTTTTTTTTGTTAATGTATATATATATATTTCTTCTTCCTACAAATGTTTACTTTGCTCCTGAAAACACCCAGCACATTCTGTATTCCAGGTGCCTCAGGGATAAAAAAAAATACTTTTTTCATTAGGAAGTGAATGTATAGCTCTAATATTACTTTTCTGTCATATATCATTATTCTTCCTTCATACAAGCAATGTATACAGTGTGCTTTAATTGCGGAAACCGAGATGTGTTCAGATGATGAGTGACTGCAATGACTGGGCTAGTTCAGAAGTTATTTACACTCCCAACATAAGAAATATGGGTCAAAACAAGTAGGCAATGGGGCTGATTTACTAAAACTGGAGAATGCAAAATCTGGTGCAGCTCTCAGCTCTGCATCAGTAATCAGTCCCAATGTGTGCATTCAACCAGGAATAAAATACAGCCACAGAAAATGAACTATCTGCTACATACATACAAAAAATGGAAATAACAGAAGAAATTCCTGCATTTCTCTGGAATTCCACAGAAACCCTGTATGTTATCCGGACTTTTTAAGTCATGATGGATGAAGAAAAAAAAAAAACGATTACAATAATTTAAGTTTTTTTTATTTTTTTAATATATATATATATATATATATATATATATATATATATATATATATATATATATATAGATGTGAAATGCAAGAGGGGTTGTGTTTGTACACACTGCAGTGATACATTTTGTCATAGGTAATAAGCATGTCCCAATTTCCAGGGACAAGATTTCTAACTAGTCACCAACATTATCCTGAAATCTATGCTGGGAAAATCGAACCATTGCATCACATTATTATTGTTAGTATTATTATTATTTAATTATTATAATAATTATATTAATACTAATAATATCAATTATTATTATCATCGTTGTTGTTTCACAACGATAATAATAATCATAATGAATACTACTGATAATAATAATAACATAAAACCTATAATGTTTCAGTTTTGTAAGTATGGATGGGCTTAGACGTCAAATGCTGACATATACATATATATGTTACATATATGTGTGAGCGTTTTTGTTTTTTGTTTGTTTTTTTTTTTTGGGGGGGGGGGGGGGTTGGCAAGCAAAGCTAAAATAAACATTTTAATTTTGTAATCACATTAATTAAGTGACCTGTTAAAGTTTGCTAAAAAATGACCAACCAGGTTGGTCATAACTAATTTCACTTTGCTTGATTTACTTCGGTTCAAACAAGTAAAGCATCCAAACGATAGATAGATAGATAGATAGATAGATAGATAGATAGATAGATAGATAGATAGATAGATAGATAGATAGATAGATAGATAGATAGATAGATAGATAGAGTGAATAGGGTGTTTTAGGCTAATTCACAAAAATAAATGAGCACAAAAATGGACATGTTGCCTATTCTGTGCAATCAGAATTTTACATAAAAACCTGAATGGCTGCTTTTGGCAATTTTGTGCTCATTTCTTTTCATCCACGTGTGCTGATGTGTGTGTGATAGAGGAGATGTAGTTGCAGGCAGTTCATATATATATATATATATATATATATATATATATATATATATATATATACTTTCCTATATCTTTAGATCTATATACATCCCCTATAATTATATATCTCCTCTATAATTATATACCCCTATATCTACAGTATATATATATATATATATATATATATATATATATATATATATATATATATATATATATATATATATATATATATATATATATATATATCCTCCATAACACTGGCTGCAAAAGTCCATCAGGAAGTGTAGACCTGCACCCTGAACAAAGCAGGCCATACTGCAGGGCAGGGGACATTTCATATATCTACCAGGAATATTACTAGAATATACAATTTCAACAGTCCTGTTTGAACAATGTGATTAAAAAAATATTTACTTTACAGGTGTGACAAAAAGTGCATAATGGGCTGAGCGATAACATTGTGCGAGCAGATAGAGAAATATTGTTGTGGAGCTGAGCCCTCTCTATGGGCAGAATGTGGCCCTGGGGTGCCAGTCACACAGGCATTTCCTGAAAGCTCCAGGCTGCCATGAACAATGATCAGAGATCCAGTTCATCAGTGTGTGTTCCTATCTCCTATCTCAATGTATTATACAGTGTTCAGCAGACTAGGGGTGTATAGCTGATTGTTGTATTGTATGTATCACAATTGATTTATACAACCAGATGACATCACACCCCTCTATATATTTTCATATATGGTTTGTAGAATGGGTTTGTCTGAATCTCACACCATTGGTGACATCTGGGGACATGTATGAATTATTCTGTACTTATGGGGCTGAGAGATCTATGTGCTGCTGATTTACTAACAGAGATGAAAATATTCTAAATCCCCATTTACATGTTGGAAAAACGGAATCATTACATCACACTAATATTATTATTATTTCACACAAAGATACTATACTACTGCTACTACTAATAATACAATTATATTAATAACAATAACAACAACAACAACAACACTATCATTATATTTCCATTTTGTAAGTTTGGATAACTAGGCTCATTGACTTCCATTGCTCTGTATAAAAGAGGTACCATTCTCACGGCTCTGTATATAGGAGATACCAGTCTGATTGCTCTGCAGATAAGAGGTACCAGTCCATTGCTATTTATTTGAGAAGCACGACTTTCAACACCTTTGGCCATCTCACTGCTCTGTATAATGATGCCATTCTCTATATAAGAGTAGCCACTTCCCCTGTTCTGCATATAATAGGTACCAATCCGCACATACAATTTGCAAGACTCACTGCTCTTTATATAAGAGGTGCCATTCTCACTGTCCTGTATATAAGACGTACCAACCTCACTGCTCTGTATATATGAGCTACAGTTCTCACTGCTCTGTATAAGGGGTGCTACTCTCACTGTTGTGTATATAATAGAAGCCAATCTCACTTCATATAAGAGGTGCCATTCCTGTCCTGTATATAAGACGTGCCAGTCTCACTGCTCTGTATACAAGGGGTGCCATTCTCCTCGTTTTGTGTTTAAGAAGTGCCAGTCTCATTGCTCGGTATATAGGAGGTGCTAATTTCTCTGTTCTGCATATAAGAGGTGAAAATCTGCACATACGATTTGCCAGTCTCACTGCTCTTTATATAACGGGTTTCATTCTCACTATTCTGTATAAGGGGTGCTACAATCACTGTTTTGTATATATAGGAGAAGCCAATCTCACTTCTCTGTATATAAGAGGCGCCATTCTAACTGTCCTGTATATAAGACGTGCCAGTCTCACTGCTCTGTATAAAAGAGCTACCGTTCTCACTGTATACAAGAGGTGCCACTCTCCTTGTTTTGTATATAAGAGGTGCCAGTCCCACTGCTCTGTATATAGGAGGTGCCATTCTAACTGCTCGCCATATAATGGGTGCCAAGCTCACTGCTCTCTATATAAGAGCTATTATTCTCACTGTTATGTATATAAGGGGTGCCAATCTCACTGCTCTCTATATAAGACCTATTATTCTCACTGTTCTGTATATAGGGGGTGCCAATCTCACTGCTCCCTATAAAAGACCTATTATTCTCACTGTTCTGTATATAAGGGGTGCCATTCTCACTACTTTCTATATAAGACCTATCATTCTCTTTGCCCTGTATATAAGGGGTGCCATCGCCACTGTCCTGTTTAGTTGCCAATCTCAGTGCTCTTCAGAGAGGAGCACTGAGAGAGGTCTCAGTTTTCTGGGATATATTCTGGACTATGATCTTTGCCAGAGTGCCCCCCCCCCCCAAATGCTGTTCTATGCACTAACTGCCCTCTCCATGACCCACACGCCATACCCCATGCCCAGGGCACACAGACAAGGCCGAAGCTGGCACTTACCTGCCCACTGGCCCTTCCATGCATGTGATTTGGTGGATTTCATCCAAGGAAAGGGTAGGATGGTCCGGCTCCGCTCATCTAGGAGTCCAGGGTCTGTGTCCTCAGGGTAGGGTATGGCTTGTTGGTGGGGGTGATGCATTCCTGGGTGGTGATGATGGTGGTGATGAAGATGGGGCACCCCCGGCTCCTCTGGTATGGAGGGCACCTCATAGGGGGAGATGTCTGGGGGGCTCCCTGGATCCAGGGCAATCATAGGGTTGGTGTAGGTGGCAGCTTGCTGTCGTCCCATGTAAAGGCAGGCGGGGGGGCTGGGGCTGTAGTCCTGAGCCCTCTGGAAGGCACAGGAGTCCTTGTACAGCTGGGCTGGAGGGTAGTACTGATCCTCGGCGTTCATGGCTCCGATAATGAGCTCGGCACTGCTTAGGTGACAGGTAAACTCACCTGCAAGGAATGGCCCTCATGTCACATTGGTCACCCTCAGCCTCATGTGATTTGGCGATGAGCATCAGGGAGGCGTGTCTAGGTGGAGAGAAGTCACACTCATCACCTCCCTCCACGCTACAGGATTCTCTGCTGAGAGCAGGGAACAGGACTGTGCTCCGATCACCGGGGGGAGACCTGGGAGAGGGGACCTCCTCCAGACACCCAGCAGTCTGTGGAGGGCTATCAGGATGGAAGATTGTCAGGAGGGAAGATTATTAGGATGGAGGATTATTAGGATGGAAGATTATAAGGAAGAAGGATGTCAGCATGAGGGAATGTCAGGATTGAACTGGAAGATTACCAGAATAAATATTGTCAGGATGGAAGATTATTAGGATGGAGGATTATTAGGATGGAAGATTATCAGGAAGAAGGATGTCAGCATGAATGAATGTCAGGATGGACCTGGAAGATTATCACAACTAATGATGTTTGTCAGGAAGGAAAGTTGTCAGGATGGAAGATTATCAGGATGGAAAATTATCAGACTGGAAAATTATCAGAATGAAAGATTATCAGGATGGGAAATTATCAGGATGAAAGATCATCAGGATGGAAGAGTATAAGGATGGAAGGTTGTCAAGATGAAAGATTATTAGAATGAAAGATTGTCAGGAAGGAAGGATGTCAGCATGAAGGAATGACAGGATTGAACTGGGAGATTATCAGAATAAAGATTGTCAGGAAGGAAGGTTGTCAGAAAGGAAGGATGTCAACATAAAGGAGTGTCAGGATGGACCTGGAAGATTATCACAACTAATTATGTTTGTCAGGAAGGAAGGTTGTCAGGATAGAAGAATGTCAGGATGGAAGATTATCAGGATGGAAAATTGTCAGTGTGGAAGGTTATCAGGTTGGAAAATGATTAGGATGGAAGATTAACAGGATGGAAAATTGTCAGGGTGGAAGGTTATCAGGTTGGAAAATGATTGGGATAGAAGATTATCAGGATGGAAGTTTGTCAGGAAGGAAGAATGTCAGCATGAAGGAATGTCAGGATTGAACTGGAAGATTATTGCCAGGAAGGAAGGTTGCCAGGATGGAAATGGAAGATTGTCAGAATTAAAGATAGGAAGGAAGGTTGTCAGGATGTAAGAATGCCAAGAAGGAAGATTATCAGGAAGGAAAATTGTCAGGATGGAAGATTATCAGGATTGAAGATTGTCAGGAAGGAAGGATGTCAGCATGAAGGAATATCAGGATGGAACTGGAAGATTATCAGAACTAAAGATTGTTAGGAAGGACAGTTGTCAGGATGGAAGAATGTGAGAATGGAAGAGTATCAGGAAGGAAAATTGTCAGGATGGAAGATTATAAGGTTGGAAGATTATTAGAATAGAAGATTCTTAGGGTGGAAGATTGTCAAGAAGAAAGGATTAGATGTCAACATGAAGGAATGTCAGGATGGACCTGGAAGATTATCAGAACTAATGATGTTTGTCTGGAAGGAAGGTTGTCAGAATGGAAGAATGTCAGGATGGAAGATTATGAGGATGGAATTTTTTCTGATTGGAAGATTATAAGGATGGAAGATTATCAGGAGGATGGAAGACTGTCAAGATGGAAGTTTGTCAAGATGGACGATTATCATGTTGGAAGATTGTTAGGATGGAAGATTATCAGGTTGGAAGATTATTAGGATGGAGGATTGTCTGGCTAGAAGTCTGTTCAGATGGAAGATTATCAAGACGAAAGATTGTCAAAATAGAAGATTACCAATATGGAAGTTTGTCAGGAAGGATGTCAGCATGGAAGAACGTCAGGATGGAACTGAAAGATTATCAGAATTAAAAATTGTCAGGAAGGAAGATTATCAGGATGGAAAATTATCAAGATGGGAGATTGTCAGGATGGAAGGTTATGAGCTTGGTAGATTATCAGATTGGAAGATAATCTGGGTAGAAGACTGTGCATATGGAAGATTATCAAGATGGAAGTTTGCCAGGATGGAAGATTGTCAGGATGTAATATTATTAGGAAGGTAGATTATCAGGGAGGAAGATTTTCAGGATCAAAATTTGTCAGGCTGGAAAATTGTCATAATGGAAGATTGTTAGGATGGAAGATTATCATGATAGATGATTACATAGAAAGCCTTCTCACTGCACTCCACTGATTGTGTCCTTCTATGTATTTGGAGGAATTTCTGAATTAAATCATTGTTTAGTGAACAAGCTGGATGAATGATGTTCCTCAAGTTACAATTAAAGTAATCCTGCCATTAGAGACCTCTGCTGACCCCTCCTGGAAATACTAGTTTCTTGGCTGTCATATCGATCATTTCTAATCATTCGTTTTTTTGTTTTTTTTTGCACCACTGGCTCCAAAACTGTTTTAAAATAAAGACTTTTCTCCAACTTTCCTGATCTGCATACTTATCCTGGGTAGGTAACATAAATTAAAACCAGCAGGTCAGCATAACAACCAATCAACTAGCATTTTCAGAAGGAGGTCTGGAATGACAGGTCTCACGGTTTGCCCATGACAATTTTATTGCTGAAGTAGATGTAAACTAAATGACATGTAGTTTGCAAAAACAATGTCCGTCATAAGCCATTTTGTAAACAAGGCTTGTGTTCAGTTTTTGTTAAGTGGTTGTTGCATCTGAATGCTGCTGATTATCTCTTCCCACCTCTTTGCAGCCACTTCATGGCTACATATACTTTAGAGATGGCTACATGAAGTTTCTTTGAGTGGGATTGCTGGTGGTAACACAAATGTACCATATCTTCTTAATGTGTGTTTAAATAGCCACTTGTAGTCTCAATCAGAAGCCAGTGTGACAGGATGACAGTGCCGAAGTAAGGATGAGTTAAGGCATGGGATGAACTGAGTTTGACCAAAGTGTTTGACCAAAACCCACTGGGTTTGCCCTGACAATCCGCTACAGCCATGGAATGCCCCACTCCACAGCCACACATAACATATAAAAGAATATACAGTATTTCACAAAAGTGACAACACCCCTCACATTTTTGTAATTATTTTATTCTCTTTATTCTTTTTATGTGACAACACTGAAGAAATGACACTTTGCTACAATGTAAAGTAGTGAGTGTACAGCTTGTATAACAGTGTAGAATTTCTGTCCCCTCAAAATAACTCAACACACAGCTTTTATTGTCTAAACCGCTGGCAACAAAAGTGAGTGAAAATGTCCAAATTGGGCCCAAAGTGTCAATATTTTGTGTGGCCACCATAATTTTCCAGCACTGCCTTAAGCCTCTTGGGCATGGAGTCCCATAGACCCATGATCTCAACATCATCAAGTCTGTCTGGGATTACATGAAGAGACAGAAGGATTTGAGGTAGACTACATCCACAGAAGTTCTGTGGTTAGTTCTAGATGTTTGGAACAAACTACCTGATGAGTGCCTTCAAAAACTGTATGCAAGTGTACCTAGAAGAATTGGTACTGTTTTGAAGATAGAGTGGTCAAACCAAAAAATATTTTGATTTCGATTTCTCTTCTGTTTATTTACTCTCCATTGTGTTAATTGATACAATTTAACTAATAACACTTTTATACTTACAGCATTTTTTCACACCAGTATATATACAGGGCATCCGGAAAGTATTCACAGCGCTTCACTTTTTCCACATTTTAATTGAAATCTAATTAAAAATAAAAAATGAAAAACAAATCACATATACATACAGTATCTCACAAAAAGGAGTACACCCCTCACATTTTTGTAAATATTTTATTATATCTTTTCATGTGACAACACTGAAGAAATGTCCAAATTGGGCCCAAAGTGCCAATATCTTGTATGGCCACCATTATTTTCCAACACTGCCTTAACCCTCTTTGGCATGGAGTTCACCAGAGCTTCACAGGTTGCCACTGGAGTCCTCTTCCACACCTCCATGATGACATCACAGAGCTGGTGGAAGTTAGAAATCTTGCGCTCCTCTACCTTCCGTTTGAGAATGCCCCACAGATGCTCAATAGGGTTTAGGTCTGGAGACATGCTTGGCCAGTCCATCACCTTTACCCTCAGCTTCTTTAGCAAGGCAGTGATCGTCTTGGAGGTGTGTCTGGGGTCGTTATCATGTTGGAATTCTGCCCTGCGGCCCAGTCTCCGAAGGGAGGGGATCATGCTCTGCTTCAGTATGTCACAGTACATGTTGGCATTCATGGTTCCCTCAATGAACTGTAGCTCCCCAGTGTTGGCAGCACTCATGCAGCCCCAGTCCATGACACTCCCACCACCATGCTTGACTGTAGGCAAGACACACTTGTCTTTGTACTCCTCACCTTGTTGCCACCACACACGCTTGACACCATCTGAACCAAATATGTTTATCTTCATCTCATCAGACCACAGGACATGGTTCCAGTAATCCATGTCCTTAGTCTGCTTGTCGTTAGCAAACTGTTTGCGGGCTTTATTGTGCATCATCTTTAGAAGAGGCTTCCTTCTGAAAAGACAGCCATGCAGAACAATTTGATGCAGTGTGCGGTGTATGGTCTGAGCACTGACAGGCTGACCCCCCCGCCCCTTTAACCTCTGCAGCAATGCTGGCAGCACTGATACCTCTATTTCCCAAAGACAACCTTTGGATATGAAGCTGAGCACGTGCACTTAACTTCTTTGGTCGACCATGGCAAGGCCTGTTCTGAGTAGAACCTGTCCTGTTAAACCGCTGTATTTTCTTGGCCACCGTGCTCCAGCTCAGTTTCAGGATCTTGGCAATCTTCTTATAGCCTACGCCATCTTTATGTAGAGGAACAATTTTTTTTTCAGATCCTCATAGATTTCTTTGCCATGAGGTGCCCTGTTGAACTTCCAGTGACCAGTATGAGAGAGTGAGAGCGATAACACCAAATGTAACACACCTGCTCCCCATTCACACCTGAAACCTTGTAACACTAATGAGCCACATGACACCGGGGAGGGAAAATGGCTAATTGGGCCCAATTTGGACATTTTCACTTAGGGGTGTACTCACTTTTGTTGCCAGCGGTTTAGACATTAACCTCCCTAGTGGTAATCCCGAGTGTGGCACTCGGGATTGCATCGCAGGATGCAGGCAAAGTTACTTACCTTGTCCCCAGGATCTTGCGATATCCTCCCACTGTGTGTGAGGGCTGTGTCCTCGGCTTGATCTATCACTGTGCCGGGCTCCGTTCCCTGCGAGCATTGCGACGCACAGGGACGGAGCCCGGCAGCAAATTCAAAAAGTGAAAAACACATAGCACATACAGTACACTATAATCCTACAGATTACATTACTGTATCAAATCATTTCACATCCCTTTTGTCCCTAGTGCTTTGTCCTGCATGCAGTACACACCGTTCCTAAAGCGCCTCAAAGAAGCTGCTTGCAGGACTTTTCTTGAGGTCCTGCCAGCGCAGCACCCCAGTGTGAAAGCAATGGGGCTTTCACACTGGGATTGCAGATGAGGCATTTTTCAGGTGCTTTACAGGCGCTATTTTTTTTAGAAAAATGCCTCCAGCTTGAAAGGGGTCTAAAAGTAACGACAGCGACAATTCTGCAATCGAGCAAATTTCAGTGTTTTTGATTTGATTACATTAATGAATACATTTTATTATTATTATTTGTTATAATTATTTATAGTTATTTATTTTATTATAATTCATGATTTTGTGTTTCCAACATTATCATACCTGGGATGTCTACTAGACTCTTGTTTGGACAGATTTAAGTGTGTTATTACTAAGAATTACAGGCCTACAATATAAAACACCAAATTTCCATGCGAAACAATGTACCGCTTTGAGACGCAAAAATCTGACATAATCATACTGCCAGGTAGGTTAATAGCTGTGCGTTGAGCTATTTTGAGGGGACAGCAAGTTTACACTCTTATTCAAGCTGTACACTCACTACTTTACATTGTAGCAAAGTGTTGTCACATGAAAAGATATAATAAAATATTTACAAAAATGTGAAGGTTGTACTCACTTTTGTGAGATACTGTAAAACAGGGGTGTCCAAACTTTTTTCAAAGGGCCAGATTTGATGAAGTGAACATGCGTGAGGGCTGACCATTTTGCCTGACATTCTTTGAACCATTAAAATTAGGCCTCATTCACACAGGCGCCATCAGTTTAGCCACATTAAAAATGTATCAGTTCTTATCCGTTGCTTCATCCATCTTCCGTTCCGTTAATCTCTGTTTTCATCCTTCTTCCATTCTGTTAACATCCGTTTACATCCATTAATTTACCTGTTTACATCTGTTTTTGCATCCGTTTTTGCATCCATTTCGATACATTTACAGCAGTTTCTGTGGCTTTCATGACATTACCCAGAAAGCATTGCTCCTCCCATGCTGAATTGCAGTTTTCAGTGCGTGACTTTTCCTGGCTGTGTCCTTCCTTTGTCCTTGTCCTTGTGTGTGCTATCTGCGCTATGCGATGGATTCCAACAATTTTTGGGACAGCGTGACATTGTTTGTCATATTTGCCTATATGAGGAGAATGGAGAGCAAGAAAAAGAAGATTGTGGCTAGCAGACATCGATTTTGGACCCACCCCATGCTACTGAAGCGGCCTTCTGAAGCTTTTGTGGCTCTGCACTTGCAACTGGCCAGTCCTATACCTCTTTAAACCATTATTTTTTACTGGGCATTTCAACTATTTCAGAAATATTGCACAATACTTTCTTGGAATCGAGCAAACTTTCCAAATTGTAGCAAAGCCATTGATGGAAAGCATATCTGTATCCAAATGTCTCCACGTTCCGGGTCCAGATTTCAAAATTAGAAGAAATATTTTTCATTGGTCCTCATGGCTATGTGTGATAGCAATTATAAATTTATCGCTATGGACCTTGGGGCATATGGCAGCAGTACTGATTGCAGAGTGTTCCGTGAGTCTGTAATGGGTGGAAAGCTGCGAGAAGGGCTGAAGGACCAGACCTGCCTTTCGTGCTTTTTGCAGATGAGGCCTTCGCACTTTCTCAATATTTGCTTAGGCTTTATGCCAGAAGTAATCTGGACGACAAGAAGAAGATCTTTAACTATCGGCTGAGCCGCGCAAGCCGCGCAATGTACATTTGGCATATTGTCCAGTAAATGGCATGTTTTTCAAACACCCTTGCAACTCAGTCTTGAGAATGCTGACTTAGTAATTCAGGTCTGCTGCATTCTGCATAATATTGTCTGGGAGGGCATCCACGTTGAGGAAGAGGAAGAGTTCCTCCTGCCCTCCGTACAGTACAGCAGAGTTCGTGCAAGGAGATCCTACATTGTCATGCGGGAACAATTTGCCGACGACTTTCTATCTCCACCAGGAGATGTATCAATATATGTAAATAATTCAGTGCAAATTTCAATGATTGTACACATATATCCTAAGATGCCATATGAAAATTACTTGTGTTATGTTTGCTATTTTTGGCTAGCCGTGTTACCATGCAAGAAGCTCTTGGCTGGGTTTCCATTTCATGGAGAAAGGTTGTTCGGGGAAGATTTGGATAAGTTTATTCAAAAGATTTTGGGGGTAAAAGAACCCTTCTGCTGGTTAAGAAAAAGAATAGACGGCCTTCTTTTAAACCTTCTCCTCAGTTTGTCTGGGGCTACAGCCTCCAGGCAGTCCAGACAGCCTCCACCGTCAGGGGCAAAGGGTAAGCCTCATAACCAGGCACAGGGCTACAAAAAGCCCAGAAGTCCACAAAACAGAATCTCAAGGCTTCCTTGTGAAGGGGCGCCCCTGCTCAATCGAGTGGGGGGAAGACTGCAGTAATTTTAAGAAACTTGGCAAAAGGAAATCCAAGACAAGTGGGTCCTCTCTGTAGTAGCCCTAGGCTACAAACTAGTGTTCTAAGAGTTTCCACCATCGCGTTTTCTAAGATCAAATGTTCCCAAGGACCCAGTAAAGAAAAAGTCCTTATTTCTGGCACTGGACCAATTACTGTATCAGGGAGTAATAATAGAGGTTCCCTCAGCAGAGAGGGACATGGGGTTTTATTAAAATCTCTTTATGGTACCAAAACCAAATAGAGATGTCAGACCCATTCTAGATCTCAGGAATCTGAATCACTTCCTAAACATTCGCTCCTTTCGAATGGAGTCAATTCGGTCAGTTGTTTTCACCCTACAGGGAGGAGAGGTTCTAGCATCCATAAATATCAAGGATGCGTATTTACATGTGCCAATATTTCCCGCTCACCAGAGGTTTCTGCGGTTTGCGGTAGAGCAGCACCACTTTCAGTTTGTGGCCTTGCCGGTTAGCCACTGCTCCCCGACTGTTTAGAAAAGTGTTAGTCCCAGTACTAGCAAGACTAAGGGGCCAGGGTATAGCAATAATAGCATACCTAAACAACCTGCTACTGGTAGATCAGTCAAAAGCAGAGTTAAATTAGGGGGTGTCCAGAACAGTCAGTTATCTGAGACACCTGGGTTGGATTCTCAATCTAGAGAAATCATTCTTACAGCCAGTAAGAAGGCTGCAGTATTTGGGCCTGGCCATAGACACAACCCAAGAAAGGGTGTTCTTGCCTCAGGCAAAGGTCAACGCTCTAAGAGAGCTGGTCCAGGCGGTTAAGGCAAAGAAGGGTCCTTCCATTCGCCTTTTATGAGATTACTAGGGAAGATGGTAGCTTCCTTCGAAGCGGTTCCCTATGCCCAGTTTCATTCAAGACTGTTGCAACACAGTATTCTGTCTGCTTGGAACAAATGGATCCAAGCCTTGGATTATTCAATAAATCTGGCTCCAAAGGTACGCCAGAGTCTCAACTGGTGGTTGATAACCAGGAATTTACAGAAGGGGAAATCCTTCATTCCAGTTTCCTGAAAAGTAGTAACAACGGATGCCAGCCTATGGGGCTGGGGAGCAGTTCTAGAAGAGACCACTGCTCAAGGGAAGTCCAAGAAGACCTTGCCCATCAATATCCTAGAGATTCGGGCAGTACGTCTGGCTCTAAAAGCATGGACGTCCAGGTTGCGGAATTCTCCTGTCAGGATACGATCCGACAATGCCACAGCAGTGGCCTATATCAATCACCAAGGGAGCACCAGAAGCCACGCAGCCCAAAGGGAGGTGGACCATATTCTTTCTTGGGCAGAGAAACATGTTCCTTGCCTATCTGCAGTTTACATTCCAGGAGTGGAAAACTGGCAGGCAGATTTTCTGAGCCGTCAACAGTTGTTGCTGGGAGCATGGTCTCTACAGCCCGAGGTCTTTTTGGCCATATGCCAAATATGGGGGACACCGGACGTAGATCTATTGGCGTCCAGGTTCAACAAGAAGTTGGACAACTTTGTGGTGAGAACAAGGGATCCACTTGCACTTGAAGTAGATGCGTTAGTGACCCCATGGAATCAGTTTTCACTGATCAGGGAAGAAGGGAAGCCCGTAATCCTAGTGGCCCCGACATGACCCAGAAGACCCTGGTATGCAGGGATTGTGAGAATGGCAGTAGGGGAGTCTTTGACTCTTCCAACTCGTCCAGACCTGCTGTCAGGGACCGGTGTTCCATCCTGCCTTACAAACGCTAAACTTAACGGTGTGGCTATTGAAGCCCACATTCTAAAAAATCGGGGGCTTTCAGGTTCAGTATTAACCACCCTGATTAATGCCAGAAAGCCAGAATCCAGGGCCATTTATTACAGGGTCTGGAAGGCCTATGTCACTTAGTGTGAAACTAAGGGTTGGCATCCTCATAAGTATGTCATAGGAAGAATTCTGGCCTTTCTACAATTAGGAATAGAAATGAAGCTGGCCTTGAGTACAATCAAGGGTCAGGTTTCATCCTTGGCAGTATTTTTCCAAAGGCTGCTTGCTTTGCACTCTTTAGTCCGGGCATTCATACAAGGGGTAACTCAGATAACTCCGCCAATTAGAATACCCTTGTGCCCATGGGATTTGAATTTGGTTTTGTCGGTGTTGCAAAGACAACCCTTTAACCTATACGGAATATTCCTTTGATCCTTTTGATAAGGAAATTGGTATTCCTGGTTGCGATAACCTCTGCAAGAAGAGTATCAGAATTGGCTTCTTTCTCCTGTAAAGAGCCATACTTAATCATTCACAAGGATAGGGTGGTGCTGCGTCCGCACCCAAACTTTTTACCAAAGGTAGTATCTGGGTTTCATCTGAATCAAGATGTTTCCTTAGCTTCTTTTTTCCCAGAACCTTGTTCTGCAGAAGAAAAATTATTACACTCTCTTGATGTAGTGAGAGCAGTTAAAGCCTATCTGAAAGCTACTGCTAAGATACGGAAAACTGATGTTTTGTTTGTGTTGCCGGAAGGCTCTAGAAAGGGTCAGGCAGCATCGAAATCTACTGTTGCTAAGTGTATTCGTCAGGTGATTAGTCAGGCTTATGGCTTGAAAAGAAGGGTTCTTCCCTTTAAGATTAATGCACACTCTACCCGGGCAGTCAGTGATTCATGGGCAGTGCATCACCAAGCCTCTGTGGCTCAGATTTGCAGGGCCGCTACTTGGTCGTCAGTACATACATTCACAAGATTTTATCAAATGGATGTAGGACACCACCTTCGGGCGCAGTGTGCTGCAGGCAACAGTATAGGTCCTCACGCCTGGCAGCGGCTATTTGCTTTGTGTCTCCCTTCCCTCAGGTGGCATTGCTTTGGGACATCCGACATAGTTATTACTATGGTGCTCTGTGTCCTGTGATGTACGATAAAGAAAATAGGATTTTTTATAACAGCTTACCTGTAAAATCCTATTCTTGGAGTACATCATAGGACACAGAGGTCCCTCCCCTCTTAATGGGATATGTGTATATATTGCTTTGCTACAAATACTGAGATACTCCCAGTTTGGGAGGGGTTATATAGGGAGGGGCACTTCCTTTTTCCTTTCTGGTTATACCAGTGTCCATTCACCTAAAGGTGGCCTGTAACCCACATAGATATTATTATAGTGCTGTGTGTCCTGTGATGTACTCCAAGAAAAGGATTTTACAGGTAAGCTGTTATAAAAATCCTATTATTCAGATGGATAGCAATATTTTTATGCTTAGGTCACTACAAATTGAGCGTGCGACAAGGACAGCAATAGACACAAAAATGATGTCCTTCTGGGACAAGGTGCGCACACTTCAGAGAGGCCAGAAGGGATGTGCACTGACCTCAAACTCACATGCATTACTACAAACAATAAATAACAATACATACAAAGCAGAGTGCCACATGGTTTGACTCAGCTGCAGCGAAGACTGAACAGTACGTAACTCACACATTTCCATAATCTCATGATACCATAAAAACAGTGACAAGACAGCATGCTGCAGTTGGGCAACACTTACCATGCTGATCACGCTGTTTGGGAGTCATGGTGGACCAATTTGGTGTCACAAGCTTACAGATTTCATCCCATAGTTGCTGTGTTCTTACTCTGCAAAAAAACAAAAAAAGAAATCATACAAAAAACTTGAACTATCAGCACAGGGGACATAACTTACACTCAGTATTATCCCTTGTGCTGATTTATTTTCTTTTAGATGAAATCCACCTCTGTCAGGCATAGTCAGGCTCATTTCTCTCTTGGTGAGAGCCTACGACAGCCTCTTAGGCAGTATTAAACACAAAATAGAATTGTAATATATTGCAGATTACTAATCATTAGATATAGTAGCTGCATTCGTTTTCTTTTTTTAGGCTTTTTCTCTCTGTTTTCCCCTGGTAATCTGGCCAGTAACACACCTCCTGTATTTTATAGACACCACTCTGGATGAAGGAGCACAGGGGGAGATTTGGACAGCAGCAGTCGGGGGGGGGGGGTGTTAGAAGTATTAGCAGATACAGTAAATACAGTAAATAGAGTAACAAATTGAAGCTGAACTCCAGCTAACACTTTATAATCAGTTATAGCAACAGTTTGTTTACTTTTGAGGTAAAGGTAAATACATAAAAGATGATCATTTAAGCACCCCTGTCAGTATTTAGTGGTTTGTCTCATCCCTGTAATTGCAAGAGAGCTTGTTCTGTTGAAAAACAATTGGCTGGACCACCAGATGAAAATAGGAGAAAGAAAGTCTAAAAAGGAAACAAATGCAATCATCACATCTAAGAATCTGTAAGCTGCAATATAATAACTTTTTGCGTTTGGGTTTAATACTACTTTAGTTCTAATAACCCCCAACACACCAGAAGATTACAGCAATGGTGGGGCTTATGAACAGAGGACAATTTCTACTAACAGCAGAGGAATCAGCACAAGGGACACATTCTCCTGGCTGTAAATTATGTCCCTTGTGCTGATTTTTCAGTTTTCAATTCTAGCTACATCTATCCCCCGTACACACGGTCAGATTTTTCGACGGGAAATGTTCGATGGGAGCTTGTTGTCGGAAATTCCGACCATGTGTAGGCTCCATCGGACATTTTCCATTGGAATTTCCGACAAACAAAATTTGAGATCGGGATCGAAATCAAGCAGAAGAGCCGCATTGGCTATTGAACTTCATTTTTCTTGGCTCGTCGTACGTGTTGTACGTCACCACGTTCTTGGCGATCGGAATTTCCAACAAGATTTGTGTGACCGTGTGTATGCAAGACAAGTTTGAGCCAACATCCGTCCTAAAAAAAACATGGATTTTGTTGTCAGAATGTGCAGTCGCGTGTACTCGGCATTTAGGCTTTAATAATTGGGTTTACGCCATTGGTGTGAGCAGCCTGTTGCATTAGGATGTGTACCACAGGACACAAACACACAAGCGTGTATATGAGCAGAGCAGTGGATGGTGTCAGTAGAGCAGAGATTGTTGTCAGTAGGGCAGTGGAGGGTGTCAGTAGATTTTTTATTTTTATTGTCTTTTACAATATTATTTTTTATAATTTTTTTACATTTTTTTTTAGCAGCCCTGTTAGGGGTGTGGGGGGGATTTGGTGAAATATCAAGAGTCTAAACAGTCTCCCAATGTCTCACTTTTGAGACAGAGAAAAGGTAGTGAGAACAGAAATTCTCCAGTCCCTTTCTCTGCAGCCTCAGCTGCACTGGACACCTAACAGGGGTGTCTGGATTACAAGACTGACTAAACAGAATTAAAAAATAAACCTTTGGCAGGAAAAATAAAAGTGGTTGTAAACCTCAGAAGTTAAATATGAACAAAGCATATCCCTTTATAGTGTATACGTGTCTCAATCCAGAGCACATCATTGCTTTCTGCTGCCTGGTTCCTCTGCGATCTGCATGAGTCACATCTGATGAGTTTACCTGACACCAAGAAATAAAAAGGTGACAAGGGAGGGAGCTCAAGCACACAGTCAGTGATTGACAGCCTCAGCTTTATTCCTGTGTGCTGTGTGAAGGGGTGGATGCCTTACCTCCAATCAGCTCTCAGAGCTCTCCTCACTGAGCTCTGCAGTGTGTAATTTCAGATCCCCACCCCCTGCTTTCTGAAATTTCAGACAAGATGTATGAATTCTCCACTTTGAATGGCTGTAGAGGAGAATGGGTTGCACATAAACAGGTTCAACTTGTGTAGGAAGATTTTTATCATCTCCATATATTACCTGAGGCTGGTCACTTTACTGGAAATATGTAAAGGTTTACAACCACTTTAAAGTATATGTGAACCCTTACTTTGTAAAACCCATTCAATGTAAGATAAAAATGAAAGGCAATATGTTTTTGTATATACGGCATATATAATATATATATATCTTTTTCTTTTTATATAAGTGATCACATAATCTCTGTTCTCAGTTGCATAAGGGGCTTGAAGAAGTGTGGGTGGAAACTACAGGGGGCATGTCAGCAAAAGGCAAAGAATGAGCAGGACACTGATCTTCCCAGTGAAGAGCTGTGAAGGGGGACATGTCAGCACCAGTCTGAGCATTGGAGAACAGGCTGTGCTCCCACTACAGACAGAAAACTGACCACATTAGGAAAAAGGTGGTTCTATGCCTATAATGGTCAGTTTGAAATATAAAGCAGGGGGACTAGCAGGATCACCAGGAATTTCACACAAAGCAAGCAATGCAAAGAGAACAGAATCATTTTTACATGGTACAACAGACACATATCAGGAATATGAAATGTTGGGGTAATAAACACATTTTAACTATTTATTAACCACTTGCTTACTGGGCACCTAAACCCCCCTCCTTCCCAGACCAATTTTCAGCTTTCAGCGCTGTCGCACTTTGAATGACAATTGCGCGGTCATACAACACTGTACCCAAATTACGTTTTTATAATTTTTTTTCCCCACAAATAGAGCTTTCTTTTGGTGGTATGTGATCACCTCTGGGGTTTTTATTTTTTGTTAAAAAGATTAAAAAAGAACGATTAAAAATAAAAAATACAATACCGTTTTATATTTTGTTAATAAATTCTGCAAACAGGTATTTTTCTCCTTCATTGATGTACACTGATGAGGCTACACTGATGGGCTCTGATAGGCTGCACTGATGGGCACCGATAGGCTGCACTGATGGGCACTGATAAGGCGACACTGTTGGGCACTGATAAGGCGGCACTGATGGGCACTAATAGGTGGCACTGGTGGGCACTGATAGGTGGCATTGGTGGGCACTGAGAGGTGGCACTGATGGGTGGCACTTATGGGTGGCACTAATGGGTGGCACTGAAGGGCATTGATAGGTGGCGCTGAAGAGCACTAATAGGTGGCACTGATAGGTGGCACTGATGGGCACTGATGGGTGGCAGTGATGGGCACTGATGGGTGGCAGTGATGGGCACTGATCGGCACTGGTAGGTGACACTGATAGGCAGCACTACTAGGTGGCACTGATGAGGCACTGATTGGCACCACTGGTGGGCATTGATAGGTGGCACTTGTGGGCACTGATTGCTGGCACTTAAGTAACGTGGGCACTGATTGGTGGGCACTGATTTTTGGCACCATTTTGTGGCACTTGCAGGCGGTACTGGTGGGCACATAACATGCTGCTCCTCTTCGGGACCGATGTCCCTGCAAACTGAAGCCGGTGATCGGCTTTTTTTCTTCTCACACTGACAGCGTGAGAAGAAAAAATAAAGGATTACCGATCCTCTGTTTACATCACGTGATCAGCTGTCATTGGCTGACAGCTGATCATGTGGTAGGGGACTCGGATGATCACAGCGCGTGCCGCGTGCCCCCTTCAGGGGGGCGTGGCGAGGCTGCCAAGGGGAGGATGTCAATAGACGTACTCCCGGGGAAGCAGGTCCATGCTGTAGCCGTCATTGGGGAGTTAAAACACATCTATCATTAGAAACAATTTTTTTTTTTTTTTTAGACTGTGGTTTTTCTGTAGTGTCCTGAAACTGAACATTAACAAAAACATTGCTTCTTAAAGAAGAAATGCCAGGGGGCGTGGCTTGGATGGCTTCCGGATCGGACGTGTTTCCCTGTAGCTCCTGACCTGGTCCGCCTGAACACAGCTAAAAGCAGCCAAAAACACCAAAATCATGGGCAAACCTCGAAAAGCTAAGGACACAGAGCCTAAAGGACACACCACTAGATCATCCTCGGCTCCTCCACCTCTCATCACGGAGTACTTTGGCCACAGAGCTCCGGCGGGACAGCACGAGGCCAAGATGGCGCCGGCTCCTCCAACATACGCAGCGGCCCTCTCCTCCTCTCCTCCGCGGCTCTCCCTGGGACTACGTGCCGACAGGTATGCCTCTGAGGGAGACTTGCTGCCGGATCACTCACCGATCCCCTCAACTTACACACAGGCCGGCTCCGCGGCCTCCACTAAGGCTAACACACTGGGCAGCCTGTCCCAGCCGTTCCCCCCCTGCCTTGTGGAGCTCCCGCCTTCAGCGTGCACCGGCCAGGTCTCACCTTTGTGGGAGAGCTTGGCTCAGGACTGGGACCCGCGCTCCTTACCACAGAGGCCCCAGGCCTCCAAGGATAGGACATCCTCCTTATCCCCACAGTACAGGGATTCCAGTAAAGCCCCAGGGTCTTCCCCGCCATCACATATATAGTGACAAGCGCGCATCCTGACACAGTGTGTATTATACAGTGTGTGTAATCCTAAGGCCCCTTTCACACTGGGGCGGTGGGGACGTCGGCGGTACAACAGCGCTATTTTTAGCGCTGCTGTACCGTCGTTCTTGCAGCGGTATTCGGCCGCTAGCGGTGCGGTTTTAACCCCCTGCTGGCGGCCGAAAAAGGGTTAAAATCCCTCGTACAGCGCGGCTATAGCCGCGGTATTGCCGCGGTATAGCCGCGCTGTCCCATCAATTTCAATGGGCAGGAGTGGTGAAGGAGCGGTGAATACACCGCTCCTTCACCGCTCCAAAAAAGCGGTTTGCAGGACTTTTTTCACCGTCCTGCCTGCGCACTGCTTCACTGTGAAAGCCCTCGGGCTTTCACACTGAACAAACAGCGGAGACTGTTTAGGGGCGGTTTGCAGGCGGTATTTTTAGCGCAATACCGCCTGCAAACCGCCCCAGTGTGAAAGGGGTCTTAGTGTTTTGAACCCTATAGGTGTGATATTGAATAATAAATATCCAAAATAATTTATGTGAAAAAAACTTATTGAAGAGTTTGTTATAGTTCCACTAAATATTGAATTACCATGCTCCAAACAATATTGTGAAAACAACATAGTAAAAAATGTTGGTATAGTGACACTTTTTTAGCCACAATGTTGCTAAAAAAACTTTTGGTCAGCAACAATGTAGCATCCACTCATTACTCAAAATAATATTGTGAACATCATATGGTGAAATAGTGACACCAGCCACAATGTTGCAAAAAGTCTCTTTGGTCAGCAACAATGTAGTATTCACTCCACACCTCAAAAATAGTGCTAGAAAAAAATAGTCTGTCAGTGAGAACTTCTTCCCCCTGAATATCCTGTGTAAGGATTTAAACAATAAAAAATATGTATTCAAACTCAGTCCTCATAGAAATATATATTATGCTGATGATGAAATAAATCTTCTACTGGAATACAACGATGATCTTCCTATTCAGAAAATATAGTAGAAGAGGCCGCTTACCGGATCAGATGGATCTCTGGTTAGGGAGATCAAACAAGCTTGTTGCATTAGCCTGCCGACTTCCCTGATTATCACCTGGATGTCAGTTGTAGGATCTTCATCCACTTTACCCAATTCACAGAACAGGTAACCTCTGTTTTTGGTATACAGGATTTCACAACTCCAGAATGATTTTAAGGGCTCTTTCACGCGGGGCAGATCAGTCATGATCTGCCCCGTGAACACCCACTTGCTCAGCGGGGATCGCTCCACCGATCCCCGCTGAGCAGGAAGATGACAGGTCCATCGCTGCACGCTGTGCAGCGGCGGACCTGTCAGAGCGCCGCTCTCCCCTATGCGGGATCGGATGATGACGGACCGTAGTGTCCGTCGTCACCCGATCCGATCCGAAAATGGATGGAAAAGTAGGTTTTTCCTCCGTTACACTTTTCGGATCGGAGCGGGTCGGATGTCAGCGGACATGTCACCGCTGACATCTGACGCTCCATAGGGATGAATGTATGTCCGTTTTTCATCTGGAAACGGAAGGATGAAAAATGGACATACGGATCGTCCGTGTGAAAGAGGCCTAAGTCTTTGAATTATCCATAGTATAGCCAAACACCTCAGTGGGAACAAAGCGGGAGAAACTCCATAGTGCAGATGTGTATTTCAAAAAAATTTATTTTAAAAAACTTTTTCACAGTCACTTCAACAAATTCCTCTGCAGTTAATCACAGCAATGACACACAGCACTCTAGGAACCGCAAATCAACAACTTCAAAAGTGCACAGCAAACGGGAACCAGATAAAAAACAGCTAAAAACAGCTAAAAAGTTCAACTGCAAATTTTAGCAGACATGCAGCGAGGGAGCAAACCGACTGACTGCATGGGGAAAAAAACTAAAAAAACGTGATGGCATCACAGCCTCTAGCTCCACCCGACATGTTTCCCCTAAACAGGCTTCCACTGGGAACGGAGACATGTTCCCCACAATCACAGACTGTAGAGCTACAGGGGGCTTATTCACAATCTGACTGCCTACAAGCTTCTAATCGGGTAATGAAGCTCAATCCCAGTGCACCCCCTCATACACCTAAGGGAGGACACCCCCCTTTGATTGATCCCTCCACTACCATGCAGGATCCGTACCCCCGTGCTATAATGGAGCAAGACCCTGCACCAGAAGCGTGCACATCTTGGAGAGACTATGTCCAATGCATGTCTACAAAGCAGGACTTTCGTATGCTTATACACATGCAGATCTGAAATTAATATGCTCCGTACTGACCTCCACCATCTCTCTGCTAAAGTTGCCTCCATAGAGGAAGAAACATATGATACTAAAATGGAAATCTCCCACATACACGATCGCCTGTCCACGCAAGCTTCTGCCCTCAGAGAGTTTCAACGCCACCTTGAAGACCTCGATAACAGAGGCAGGTGCAACAATATCAGAGTTCGTGGACTCCCAGAAGCGACTCAGGATGAAGACCTACAAGTGACACTGCAAGCTATTTTCAATAATGTATTGGGTCATCCGGAAAACCAAAAAGCAAAACTGGACTGGGCCCACCGCGCACTTCGCCCCCGGGGGCTGGGTCCCAGACCACGAGATGTAATCTGCAGGGTCCACAACTACGCCCTGAAAGAGGACATAATGAGAAAAGCGCGCAATATGCACACCATCGACTTTGATGGCGCCCCTATACAGCTTTATCCTGATTTGTCCTGGATCACCCTTCAGCAAAGACACTCTCTACAACCACTCCTCACATCATTGAAGGAACATGACTTTCGCTACCACTGGGGTTTTCCTTTCAGCCTCACGGCAAAGAAGGATGGGAGATCCACCACCCTACGATATCCGGAGGACCTCCACTCATTCTGCAAGGAACTAGACATTCCGGTCCCGCCCACTCCTGGATGGGACCCCCTTCCATCCCCTCGACCTCGTCCGGAACCATGGGTCCCAGTGAATGGGAGAAAGCGCCAAAGGCCGCATTCGACTGGCCCTCACGCATCTGTTCACCAGAGATAACTCTCCGTTGTTTTGAGTCATTTGGCTACACTGAAGCTCAACTATAGGATTTTCTGTCCTTGTCTATCCTGATGGGAGCTTATGGAACTAACCCGTTTTCTCCCTTTACTTACCAAGGGTTAGATTATAAATGCCAAACATTCAGTTTTGTGGCATTTTTGTCTTGTTTTGCTGCAGGTTAAGTTTGCATATTCTGGTTCCCACTTCAATGTTATGTTTTGGCTTTCCTAAGCTACAGAAAGGGTCCCCCCCCCTTTTTTCCTACCCACCCACCTCCCTCACCTCCTTCCCCTCCTACCCCCTTTCCCTTCCCCCTCCCCCACCCCCCTCCTCTCCCCCCCTACCCCCCCACCCCCCTTTCCCTACTTTCCCTCCCCCCCTTACCTTCCTCCACCTTTCACCTCCACCAACCCCCCTACTCTCCTATCCTCCCCATCCCTTCACCCCATATTATAACACTATTACGCATTAGCAATTACTCCCGCCCTTCCTGGTGTTTGTTAGGGAACACTAGGATGGGCGTTAGGCTCCTATTCCGATATGGGCTTTCTGTATTACTTACTTTTGGTTCACTGGTGAGTGACTGAATACATCAGTTTGAGGTTATAGCCTAGACCAAATGGCATTCTAGTTACAGGTTGCTATATACAGGTTTTATTTATCATTTTGCTTTATTAGGGTGGCATCCATCCCGGACCTATCCTATCCTCCCTCGGGAGAATTTCCGATGTCTCCCCTTTCAATCCCCTGGGAAGGTATTTTTTTTTACCTCCACTACGGGGGGGGGCCCTCCGAGGATTTCCGACCTACCACCTTTTCTAGGTGGGTTAAACTGTGACTGGTTATTATTTGATTTTGTATTAATCTTTGTTTTCTTTTTCATCCACTCTTCTTGCTTCCTCTCTTCTACTGGTATCTCCTTCTTTCTCTTCCCTCTAACCTTTTACATTGTGGGCGCCCCCTGCCTCCGGAGTCCGGTCTCTGCCTGTGGAACCGCCCCCCTCAATTGGTACGTAATCTTCATGGGGAATCAATTGTTCATCCTCCTACGCATCCAGAGCCACTTCAGCCGACTCGGTAAGCTAATGTTTCCATCTTTTACCCACCCACCATGACTGACATAATATCACTAAATGTGAAAGGCCTCAACTCCAACACTAATGCCGCGTACACACGGTCGGACTTTTCGTCTACAAAAGTCCAACGGACGCCGACGGACTAAAGCTGGCTGGTAATCCGATCGTGTGTGAGCTTCTCCGGACTTTCAGCAGACTTTTTCAGCCTCAAATCCGACGGACTTTAGATTTGAAACATGCTTCAAATCTTTACGTCGTAACTACGACGGACCCCGAAATCCGCTCGTCTGTGTGCTAGTCCGACGGACAAAAACCCATGCTAGGGCAGCTATTGGCTACTGGCTATGAACTTCCTTATTTTAGTCCGGTGTACGTCATCACGTACGAATCCGTCGGACTTTTGTGTGGTCGTGTGTAGGCAAGTCCGTTCGTTAGAAAGTCTGCTGCAAGTCCGCCGAAAGTCCGCCGGAAGTCTGTCGGACAGGCTGTCGGACTTTTGTAGACGAAAAGTCCGACCGTGTGTACGCGGCATAAAAGAAGCCTAGCTCTACTGGAATTCAAAAGATCTAAAGCTGACATAGTTTTCATCCAGGAAACTCACCTTACTAAAACCGACAATATGGCATTTGCTTCCAAGCACTATTCCCAAATATACCTAGCCTCCAACCCACGTAAGCGAGCTGGAGTAGCAAATCTTTTTAAAAAAGATTCCCCCTTCCAGCTACAATCCACAATTTCAGACCCCCTAGGGCACTATATCATTCTGAGAGGTACATGGAAAGGCACCAATCTCACCCTCTGCAACATTTATGCCCCGAATACTAACCAAACTTCTTTTTTATCTAAAGTGTATAAATGACTATTCGAATCACCTCACCAGTACTTGGTTATCGGAGGGGATTTCAACCTGACTTTCTCTTCATGTTTAGACAGACACTCCCTAGGACAAGGGCAAACCCCCAAAGCTCTTGAGAGAAGATCAATTCTCTTCTGTCAATTGACTAGGAAATATGCTCTATTTGACTCCTGGCGGACTATCTACCCGACAGCCAAGCAATTTACTTTCTACTCTCATCCTCATAAATCTCATTCACGCATAGATTATTTTTTTGTGAATGCTCCGACCCTGAGGGCTTGTACTGGTTCAGATATCCAGGCAATTTTTTGGTCTGACCACACCCCGATTACATTATCTCTTGAACTGTCCCCAGGGACCTTCCGCAAATGCCACTGGCGCTTGAATGAATTTCTGCTCAAACATGGCCCCTCCAGGGATGAACTGGAAAAAACTCTGAAGCTATATTTTGCAGAAAACAGCTCCCCTGAGGTTTCGGCTTCTGCTCTCTGGGGGGGTCATAAAGCGGTCTTCAGAGGCCAATGTATTTCACTCTCCACGGCATTTAAAAGAAACGCTGATAACGCCCGCAGGGCCTTGTTAGATAAACTTAAACAGCTGGAAGCAAGCCTACTTTCTTCTCCATCTTTGCGCATTCTTAAAGAAATTACCAGTGTTCGGGCAGGGTTAAGAGAT
This sequence comes from Aquarana catesbeiana, assembly GCF_042186555.1. Classification (NCBI taxonomy): domain Eukaryota; kingdom Metazoa; phylum Chordata; class Amphibia; order Anura; family Ranidae; genus Aquarana; species Aquarana catesbeiana. The sequence continues at coordinate 117,780,735 of NC_133325.1, forward strand.
ATAGACCTAGGTAAAATTGAAAAGGCGTTGCTACGCTTAAGACAAACCTACTATTATAAGGCTAACAAACCGCATACACTTTTAGCCAGACAGCTACAGGAACGAGCCGCGGCTGCCTCAATATCTCACCTTAAAGACGAGAGTAGCATTCCCAAATCCCACCTCACTAAGATTGCTCAGATCTTCCATGACTACTACTCGTCACTATATAACAACTCGACTGTCCTACATAATCCTCCCTCACATGATTTGTCCCAAATGATGCACTGATATTTAGCAGACTGTGACTTACCGCGACTTTCCCACTCTGCCCTGACCACCTTAAACTCCTCTATCACAGAAGAAGAAATTACTGATACGATTAAAAATCTCCTGAATAACAAAGTTCCAGGCCCCGATGGACTTCCGTATCAGTACTACAAAACTTTTTCACCATGTCTACTTCCATATATGACAACCCTGTTTAATTCGTTTTTGTCTGAAACGACTGTCCCTCGCGACATGCAAAACTCCTTCCTCCTTACGTTGATTCCCAAGCCTGGAAAGGACCACAGCCTACCATCAAACTACAGACCCATTGCGCTACTTAATGCAGATCTAAACATTTTAATGAAATTATTAGCTAATAGATTAAACAATTTTATGCCGTCACTGATTCATAAGGATCAGGTAGGTTTCATACCTATGCGCCAAGCAGGAGACAACACCCGCAGGGTCATTGACCTCGTGGAGATTGCAAACAGAACCAAATTAGAAGCACTTTTGCTCAGTCTTGATGCCGAGAAAGCTTTTGATAGGCTAAGTTGGCCTTTTCTATTTGCGACTCTGCAACGTGCAGGTATTAAAGGTCCCTTTTTGCGAGCCATTCTCCACCTGTATTTGTCTCCATTCGCCATGGTGCACACCCAACACGCTACATCTACCACCTTTCCGATATCTAATGGAACATGACAAGGCTGCCCGCTTTCACCGCTCCTTTATGCCCTCTGCATTGAACCTTTGGTGGCACATATCAGGGAGAATCCAAATATACATGATATCCCAGTTCGCACCAGAGACTTTAAGATATCTTTGTACACTGACGATGTTCTTCTTATTTTGACGCAACCCCTTATCTTCCTACCAAACCTACATACAGAGTTGGATCGATATAGTGCCTTATCGGGGTATAAAATTAATAACTCTAAAACAGAAGCCCTTCCCCTCAATATGCCACCTCAGATGCTAGCTGCTCTATCACAAACATTTCACTACTCCAGGAAGACCTCCCCTTTAAAATACCTTGGGGTCTATCTTACAGCCACATATGACTCCCTTTACAAAGCTAATTTTCCCCAATTATTCGCCTCCATCAGAGCTTCATTGACCAAATGGAAACCCCTGAAGTTGTCACTCTTTGGTCGTCTTGCGACCCCCCTGAAGATGATGATTTTGCCTCAGCTCCTATACCTATTCGAGACGCTCCCGATACCCATACCGACCCCACACCTTAAGAGATTACAGGGCAACCTGATACATTTTTTTTGGAATTATAAAAGACACCGGATTGCAAAATCGGTTCTCTACTCCTCCCGTAATTAAGGTGGTCTAGCTTTTTCTAACATAGCCAAATATTACCTGGCAGCCCAATTACGCCCTGTGGCCTCTTGTTGTACCCTTCATGCTTTCAATCGATGGACACAAATTGAGAAGCTATGGTTGGCCCCTATGCATCCGAACTCCATGCTGTGGAGCTCTGATGTGCCGGCGGAAAGCTTACAGTTATTAGGCCCAATGTCCCTCCTGCGCCAGCTGTGGCGCCGTGCTAAAACGATATACCTGCTTACCACCCCCTCCTCACCGGTAACGTCCTTCCTATTTACCCCCAACATTCCGGATAGCCTGACTTCACAGATGTCACACTTCTGGTGGGAAAAGAACCTATTTCGCCATGGCCAGTTGATAGACCCTAGGACCCGAACACTGAGATCCTTTCAGGACCTGCAAAAAGAATTCGATATTCCTAAACAAGCTTTCTTTAGCTACCTACAAATAAGACATTATGCACAATCCCTAGTCCCTAATCTTCAATTCTCCCCCCTAACTGACTTTGAAAAACTATGCTTAGAAAGTTCGTCCCCTAAGGGTATGATCTCACAAATAAAAAAATAAAAAAATACAGTGTGGCGCTAAAGTGAACTTGTTCCTCATTTGGGTTGGACCCACTAAAATATCAATCAGAGGGCCAAACTTACCCAGTGAGGTATTTAATCAAAATAGGATTTTTCCAAATCCTGTATAATTACAAAAGGAAAAAACAATAAAAAATCAACCGAGTGTTCCCTATAGTCTGCCTTATCAGGTGTGTGTTAAATTGTATCCAATAATATCCAGCCAAACAAAAGAGCTAATTGTGTTAACCTAAAGGAGATGACTGTGTGGGGGTAAGTATATATGCTATTTAATCGTGAAGAAAAAATATATTAAATAAAATAATAAATGTGGTAAAAATTCCGTGAAACAACAACCAATGTGCTAAAATGTTGCTCAGCAGACATGTGCATCTGTTGGTAACAGGTGTCATACAAGGTAAGTATATTAGAATAATATGTGAAACAAGTAAAAATATAATGTTCATAAACACACTCAATGGAATCAAATGTGAGTCCCAATGCTGGACCTATGGAGGTACACCCAAATACTTGGCCGCTTGGGCTTCCTTTGGACAGCCAGGATGGTTCCCGTATATTCAGATGGTAGGCATGAAATTGTAGATATAGGTATGTAAAAAATACTCTTACCAAGAGTGGTGGACTCCCCGGCCAGCGGCTTCGGAGTCAGAGTAAGCTTGTGGTAACACAAACGGCAATGAGTGGAATGATGCTTCGTCCGTCAGTAGAAATACAGGAAGGTGAGGGTCTCCACAGGACTATCCCCCACACTGGGACGCTCTATTCACCGTACAGCTCCTCCGGTGGAAAAATCAAAGGAGAAACTCCACATAGCGTAAAACTGCTTTAAAAGAACTTTAATAAAAATTTTGCAGTAAAAAAGATTACACTGGCTCATGGACCACACCAGAGACCAGGTATAAAGAAGGTATATTGGCCCATAGACAACAACAGAGGCCAAAGTGCCAAAACATATGAAATCAATTAAAAAAGCGCTTATTCGGTCGTGGCATAGCAGGCATATCCAATCCGACGCGTTTCATCCGCTAGGACTTCAACTGGGGTGTATGTATGTAACAACAGATACACATGTCTGCTGAGCAACATTTTAGCACATTGGTTGTTGTTTCACGGAATTTTTACCACGTTTATTATTTTATTTAATATATTTTTTCTTCACGATTAAATAGCATATATACTTACCCCCACACAGTCATCTCCTTTAGGTTAACACAATTAGCTCTTTTGTTTGGCTGGATATTATTGGATACAATTTAACACACACCTGATAAGGCAGACTATAGGGAACACTCGGTTGATTTTTTATTGTTTTTTCCTTTTGTAATTATACAGGATTTGGAAAAATCCTATTTTGATTAAATACCTCACTGGGTAAGTTTGGCCCTCTGATTGATATTTTAGTGGGTCCAACCCAAATGAGGAACAAGTTCACTTTAGCGCCACACTGTATTTTTTTATTTTTGATTTACAATTTGTCTAATTGTTGTGTAGGCAGCTTTTCATACATTTTTTTTGGGATTGGCGCAATATTATTATTTTTGTTATGATCTCACAAGCCTATCAGCTTTTGACCTTTGACTCTTCGCCAGCCGGACCCTGTCATGCCTATATGGGAAAGTGGGAGCGAGCCTTGGGAACGGATATCCCCCTACATACTTGGCAGCTCATATGGTCCCAGGCCTCTAAGAGCTCTGTATGCACGCTCTACAAAGAGAATCAATATAAGATTTTGTTCCATTGGTATCAAACCCCTGACCTGCTCCACTCCATATATCCATCGGCTGATGTTCGCTGTCGGCAAGGATAAATATTTCATATTTATTGGACATGCCCCCTGATCACTTCATATTGGCAATTGGTACATTCCCTGCTTCGATCCATCTTTGACACTGAGGTGCCTTTTGATCCGAAGATTTTTGTGTTGGGTCTCTCACCAATTTCTCTCTCAAAAATGTCTAAGAAACTCATGTCACATATATTAACTGCTGCCCGATGCTTAGTGGCCTTGAAATGGAAGCAGAGAGAACCACCCTCTCTATCGGAGTTACACTCCAGGGTCAGAGATGTTAAGAGAATGGAGTACCTGACAGCCTCCTTAAATGACAATCTTGAGAAGCACAATCGAATATGGGAGCTTTGGGTCCTCTTCGAAAATCCCATAACTTAATTACCCTTATACAGGCATGTGTTTTTGGGTTTCTTTTGCTTCTGGGGGGTCATGGACTCTGGGGGCGGGGCGCTGTACCATCATTCCCACCATGCTCCACTACTTATCTTCCATCCTTACTCACCTCAGCTTACTCTTCCATTTTCCTCTATTCTCATTTCTTCTCTATCTCTTATTTTCTTACTCTCTTTTAACCTACTTAACTATGTTTAGTTCTACGAGGTATACAAGCAGTATTATTTGAATACTGGTACGCTATGGCAGCTTCTTCGCGGTTACTTGACTAAATGTCACACAAAGCCTTGCTTCCTTTAACAAGAGTAGTTTGTTTGGATTTTGTTTTGGAAGTACCAATTAAGTCTTAAACTGTACTACCTTGTATTTTATGTTGTCAATTTTTGTTTTATTTGGAAAAACTCAATAAAAATTGTCAATTTTTCAAAAAAAAAAGAAGAAATGCCAGCAGTCTGAGAATTGGTGGGAACCTAAAATGATACAAGCTTCTTATCAGGCTCCTACTTACCAGACCGGCGAGTCCTGTCGGGCAGAGGGTAGGCTCCCTTACCCTCCGACTATCGGCCCCCTGATAGAGTAAACAGGGGGTACAACAGTACGGAGTGGTATGAAGGCCTGTATGGCTGTTCAGGTATTGCTGTCCGGGTGTCACAGGGTTAACTGTAGCAAAGACTGAGTAGACTGGAGCACCTTACTGAGCAGAGCAGGCTGGTGTGGACAACAGGCAGGAAGACTGCAGACAGGCTGACAGGATCCCAGGGAGCAGGCAGATGGATGGTCAGGAGACAGGCCGGGTTTGGCAACAGGCAGACGGCAGAGGTACAGTGGAACAGGCAAGCGGATGGTCAAACAAGCAAAGGTCGGTGCAGGCAGAGTTCAGAGAGTGGTCGGGGGACAAGGCCGGGTCAGTAGGTATAACAGGAACAAACAAGGTACACGGTCAGGCTCTGGAACTACTAGCTGTTGATTAGGCAGCACTGGTCACCAGAACTCACTGGCTTAAATAGGGCTTTTGGCGCCAAACGACGTGCACGCGCGCGCCCTGGCACACACAGGCACGCGCGCGCGCCAACGCCCGCGCGCGCGCCCCCGCACACCGGCGTGCACAGTGGAACGATCCCGGACACACACACTGGCGCCGCGAGGAGCCCGCACGGCAAGTTCCGCAGAAACGCGCGCGCCAACGCGCGCCGACGCACCCTGACGCACACCACCGCGGGCGCCCCGCCTGCCAAGGTAAGAACCCTGACAGTGCCCCCTCCTCAAGGGCAGCCTCCGGATGCCCAGCTGGGCCAGCCTGAGAGCATGGGAGTTCTTGAAGGTTTGTAGCAATTCGTTGGCATGCAGGTTACCTTCGGGTTCCCAAGAATTATCCTCGGGTCCATACCCCTTCCATTTAATGAGGTACTGGAGCTGATTCTGCCTTTTCCTACAGTCCAAGATTGCCTCGACTTCGAACTCCTCCTCATTGTTGACCAAAACAGCCTCCGGTGGCTTGGCCTTACGGTCAGGAAAAGGATCGTGGATAACTGGTTTCAGTAATGAAACGTGGAAGACCGGGTGGATTCTAAGGGACTCTGGCAGACTAAGTTCAAAGGCAACATCATTCACCTTTCTCTTCACCCGAAACGGGCCCAGAAACTTAGGTCCCAACTTCTTGGAGGGACAAGCCAACTTTAGATTAGTTGTAGAGAGCCATACTTGGTTGCCAGGTTCAAGGACGAGTTCTCCTCGCCTTTTCTTATCGAACATCCTCTTGAAGGAAGCCTGGGATTGGGCCATGGTTTCCTGCAAGATCTTACAGTTACTAGAAAAGAACTCCATTGTTTCCGTTACTGCGGGTAGAGAACATTCCGGGATAGAACTGGGAAGGAAAGAAGGATTGAATCCATAATTCGCAAAGAAAGGAGTCTGGTTGATGGCAGAGTGTAGGGAGTTGTTATATGAGAATTCGGCGACTGGTAACAAGGACACCCAGTCGTCTTGAGTAAATACAGAAAAACAACGGAGGTATTGCTCCAGCGTCTGGTTAGTTCTTTCTGTCTGGCCGTTCGTCTGAGGGTGGTAGGCCGAGGAGAACGCCAATTCAATTTCCAAAGCGGCACACAGTGCTCTCCAAAACCGGGAGGTAAATTGAACACCTCGGTCGGATACGATATTCGCGGGCACCCCATGTAACCTTACTACTTCCTTGACGAATATCTTCGCCGTTTCTACGGCTGTGGGAGTACCCTTCAAAGGGATGAAGTGTGCCATCTTGGATAGCCTATCAATCACCACAAAGATGGTTGAGAAACCTTCAGAGGGGGGCAACTCCACAATGAAATCCATTGACAGCATTATCCACGGCCTGTCAGGAATCGGTAAGGGTCTCAATAAACCCCAGGCCTTTGAGCGGTTGCATTTATTCCGGGCACAAGTGCGGCAAGAACCCACATACCTCTTACAGCCCTCCAGAAGACATGGCCACCAAAAGGTGCGTAGCACCAATTCTGAGGTTTTCCGGGCTCCGAAGTGACCCGCCAGCTTGTGGTCATGACATAGTTCCAGTACCAGTACCCTACATCTTTCAGGTACGAAAATCTTGCCTTCATGCCAGAGCAACCCATCATTTAAACTGGTTCCAGTAGGTAGAGGAATTTCAGAGGAGGCCTGTTTAATCCTGGAAATTAAATCTCCCTGGAGAAGTAAGAAACTACCTGCAGGCAGAATAGTATCAGGAGGAGTACTTTCCTTGGAGTCGTGGAACATCCGTGATAGAGCATCAGGTTTTCCATTCTTGGATCCGGGCCTGTACGTGATATGAAAGGAGAAGCGGGAAAAAAAAGTGCCCATCTAGCCTGTCGTGGTCTGAGTCGCTTGGCTGCTCTTAAGTATTCCAAGTTCTTGTGGTCGGTAAAGATGAGAACCGGATGTACCGCACCCTCTAGTAGATAGCGCCATTCTTCCAAAGCCGCTTTGATGGCCAACAGTTCCCGGTCTCCGACATCATAATTTTTCTCAGATGATGAGAGTTTACGGGAAAAGAATGCTACAGGAAACAAGAGGGCCTTGGGGCCCTGACGTTGAGAAAGTACTGCCCCCACTGCGATCTCCGAAGCATCCACTTCCAGTACAAACGGTAACGCAGGGTCCGGGTGCTTGAGAATAGAGGCAGAAGTAAACAGTCCCTTTAATTTCTCGAACGCTGCCTGTGCTTGGGATGACCAACAGAACCGTGCCCCCTGTTTAGTAAGTTCCGTTATTGGTGCAATGATCTTAGAAAAGTCTTTAATGAATTTCCTGTAGAAGTTGGAAAATCCTACGAAACGTTGGACTCCTTTCTTGTCTGTAGGAGCCGGCCAGTCCAGGATGGCCGATACTTTTTGTGGGTCCATCTTGATTCCTTCAACAGAAATAATGAGTCCCAAGAACTGAATACTCTGGCATTCGAACTCACATTTATCTAGTTTAGCGTATAAGCCATGTTGCCTGAGCCGGACGAGAACATTCCTGACGTGCCTGCGATGATCCGCCAAAGAAGAGGAGAAGATGAGTATATCGTCCAGATAAACAATGACATAAAGGTCCAGGATATCTCTAAAGATGTCGTTCACAAAGTGCTGGAACGTAGCCGGGGCATTACAAAGACCGAAGGGCATGACCTGGTACTCAAAATGCCCGAAACGAGTGCGAAACGCAGTCTTCCACTCGTCACCCTCTCGGATGCGGATTAAGTTATAAGCACCCCGGAGATCCAGTTTAGTAAAGATTCTGGCAGTGCCCAGCCTTTGGAATAACTCAGGTACCAGAGGGAGCGGGTAGCGATTTTTAATCGTGATCTTGTTCAGTTCGCGGTAATCAATACATGGCCGCAGGGAATGATCCTTCTTTTCCACAAAAAATAAACCCGCACCGGCCGGAGAGGTGGACGGGCGGATAAATTTCTTTTTCAGATTTTCATCCAAGTACTGCTTCAGGGTGCCCAGCTCCTGCTCAGTCAAGGGGAAGATCCGGCCAAAAGGTACCTCGGTTCCAGGAAGCAATTCAATTGGGCAGTCGTAGGGCCTGTGTGGCGGTAGTAATTCTGCCCCCTTCTTGCTAAACACATCCGCAAAGTCTTGGTAAGGCTCAGGAATAGCTTGAAGCAGATCAACATCTGGATGTAGACAGAGGAGTTGGGCAACCTCACGGCCTGTCCCTTGCAAGCAGTGTTGAAGACAGTAACCAGAGAGGAACTCGACATTACCTGAAGCCCAGTTGATTTGGGGGTTGTGCGCTTGTAGCCAAGGTATTCCAAGAATAACTGGAAAGAGGGGGGACGAGATGGCGTCCAGACAGAGATATTCATGGTGTTGCTGGCCCATGATGGCTTCTAAGGGGACAGTCTCCTGAGTGACTGGGCCGGAGCGGAGAGCAGAACCGTCAGCGAGATGAACAGCAAGGCTTTGAGTTTTGGTTTGGAGAGGAATGGCATGTTGAGAGGCAAAGGTCCGGTCAATAAAACAGCTGCAGGCTCCAGAATCAATGATAGCTGGGACTTGGATGGCCTTTCCGGGAAGCTGTAAAGTGACAGAAATGGTTAGGTGCGTGCCCAAAGAGGGTACAATAGTAGCACAGGTACGAACATCAGAACGACACTTACGCATCTTGTTGGGGCAACCGCTGGCGTAGTGCCCCGATTCCCCGCAGTAGAGGCAGAGGTTGTGTGCCCGCCTACGTGTCTTCTCCTCTGGGGTCAAAGAAGGACGGAACAGACCAAGCTGCATTGGTTCAGGTGCATCATAGGTTGAGGCAGGTGGTGGAACAGGAGATCTACTGGGAGGACAGGGTACTTGTGGAATCATCCAGGTGGGACGAAAGGTACTGGTGGTTCTTTCGGTACGTCGTTCTCGCAGTCTACGGTCTATTTGGATAGACAGATTGATAAGGTCTTCCAGGGTCTGTGGTACCCCTACTCGTGCCAACTCATCTTTGAGAGGTTCTGACAACCCCATCCTGAACTGATGGCGCAGTGCAGCGTCATTCCAAGCCGTGTCAGAACTCCAGCGTCTGAACTCGACGGCATAGTCTTCAGCTGCTCGGCGGCCTTGACGAAGGGCCTGTAAGGAAGCTTCTGCGGTGGCAGTGAGCTGGGGGTCTTCGTATAGTTGGGACATGGCTCCAAAGAAGGCCTCCAGACTATCCAAGACGACAGATTTTTGCTCCAAGAGTTGGTGGGCCCATGTTTGTGGTTCACCAGACAGTAAGGAAATAACAAAGCCCACCTTAGTGGCTTCCAGGGAGAACGTGCGTGGCTGAAGGGCGAAGTACAGGTTGCAAGCATTCCGGAAGGCACGATACTTACTCCGGTCTCCGAGAAATCTTTCGGGTACTGGTACTTTGGGCTCAGGAGGTAACATGACCACAGAAGGTGTTGAGGTGGCTGCTGCGGACCCTGGTGGACCGGAAGGTGCGGACAGAGCCTGCACACGTTCTTCCAAGCTGGAATATCCCTCTTGTAGGCTTTTCACTGCCTGGGTTAGACCCGCCAAATGTCGGCAAAGTTCATCCATGGGGGAGGCCCCCTGCCCGGACTCGGTCATGGCTGCCTAATACTATCAGGCTCCTACTTACCAGACCGGCGAGTCCTGTCGGGCAGAGGGTAGGCTCCCTTACCCTCCGACTATCGGCCCCCTGATAGAGTAAACAGGGGGTACAACAGTACGGAGTGGTATGAAGGCCTGTATGGCTGTTCAGGTATTGCTGTCCGGGTGTCACAGGGTTAACTGTAGCAAAGACTGAGTAGACTGGAGCACCTTCACTGAGCAGAGCAGGCTGGTGTGGACAACAGGCAGGAAGACTGCAGACAGGCTGACAGGATCCCAGGGAGCAGGCAGATGGATGGTCAGGAGACAGGCCGGGTTTGGCAACAGGCAGACGGCAGAGGTACAGTGGAACAGGCAAGCGGATGGTCAAACAAGCAAAGGTCGGTGCAGGCAGAGTTCAGAGAGTGGTCGGGGGACAAGGCCGGGTCAGTAGGTATAACAGGAACAAACAAGGTACACGGTCAGGCTCTGGAACTACTAGCTGTTGATTAGGCAGCACTGGTCACCAGAACTCACTGGCTTAAATAGGGCCAAACGACGTGCACGCGCGCGCCCCGGCACACACAGGCACGCGCGCCCGCCAACGCCCGCGCGCGCGCCCCAGCACACCGGCGTGCACAGTGGAACGATCCCGGACACACACACCGGCGCCGCGAGGAGCCCGCATGGCGAGGTCCGCAGAAACGCGCGCGCCAACGCGCGCCGACGCACCCTGACGCACACCACCGCGGGCGCCCCGCCTGCCAAGGTAAGAACCCTGACACTTCTACAGCAAATTCCATCTGACCAACTATACTATAGGCAAAAGGTGGTAAATAATGCATACAATTTAGTCTAATAAAATAGATTATTCACCTCAGTCGAGTGATAACAGCCAGCCTGTATGGGGCTCTTCATACCACATGCACAATTATTATAGGATAGTGTTTTGTAACATTATTAAACTGTGTGAACCTTTTAAAAGTGTTTTTTATTTATTATTGGATACAAAATACTGGATTTCCAGGCTATCATGTGGCCAAAAGTTGAAAGGTTATATTTTTACAAAATGAAAATCTCTTCCTCTTTTCACTCTCACAAACCATGGAAGCTAGGGCATGAAAAACTCCCCAAACCCCACTCTCCAGAACAACATTGCATCTCTATAAAATGAATTCATTCTGCATCTGTAAGCCACATAAAAACATATGTTGTTAACTTTGCCCTTCCAAATCTGACCATACATATAATAATAACAACTGACCAATCAGTGATAGATCACTTGGAAATAATAATTTGACACAATAAATGAATAAAGGGATTTATTCAACTTATTCAAAACATTTATTTACAACGAAAACAGGGCTAAACATTCCTTTACAGTGAATTGCAGAGCCTGGTTTCCTGGGTCAATGAGGGGCAGAAGAGTCTGGTATTCTGGTGACAATGAGAGGCAGAAGAGTCTGGTATCCTGGGGCAATGAGGGGTAGAAGAGTCTGGTATCCTGGGGACAATGACTTGCAGAAGAGCCTGGTATACCTGGGGACACTGATGGGCAGTAGAGTCTGGTATCCCTGGAGACAATGATGTGCAGAAGAACCTGGTATCCCTGGGGACAATGAGTGGCAGAAGAGTCTGGTATCCTGGGGACAATAAGGGGCAGAAGATTCTGGTATCCTGGGGCAATGAGGGGTAGAAGAGTTTGGTATCCTGGGGAGAATGAGGGGCAGAAGAGTCTGGTATTCTGGGGACAATGAGGGACAGAAGAGTCTGGTATTCTGGGGACAATGAGGGGCAGAAGAGTCTGGTATCCTGGGGCAATGAGGGGTAGAAGAGTCTGGTATCCTGGGGACAATGACTTGCAGAAGAGCCTGGTATACCTGGGGACACTGATGGGCAGAAGAGTCTTGTATCCCTGGAGACAATGATGTGCAGAAGAACCTGGTATCCCTGGGGACAATGAGGGGCAGAAGAGTCTGGTATCCTGGGGACAATAAGGGGCATAAGATTCTGGTATCCTGGAACAATGGCCTGCAGAAGAGCCTGGTATCCCTGGGGACAATGAGGGGTAGAAGAGTCTGGTATCCCTGGGGACAATGACATGCAGAAGAGCCTGGTATCCCTGGGAACAAGAAGGGACAGAGGAGTCTGGTATCCTGGGGACAATGAGGGGTAGAAGAGTCTGGTATCCTGGGGCCAATGACTCACAGAAGAGCCTAGTATCCCTGGGGACAATGACATGCAGAAGATCCTGGTATCCCTGGGGACAATGACATGCAGCCTGGTATCCCTGGGGACAATAAGGGGTAGAAGAGCCTGGTATCCCGGGGACAATGAGGGGCAGAAGAGCCTGGTATTCTGGAGACAATGAGGGGCAAAAGAGCCTGGTATTCTGGAGACAATGAGGGGCAGAAGAGCCTGGTATTCTGGGGACAATGAGGGGCAGAAGAGTCTGGTATTCTTGGCCAATAAAGTGCAGAAGAGTCTGGTATCCTGGAACAATGAAGGGCAGAAGCCTGATGTTCAGGGTCAGTAAGGCACAGGAAATTCGGGTGTCCTGAATCAGCAGGGGGCAGAAAAGCCTGCTATCTGGGGTAAGTGAGGAGATGAGCCCCGTGTCCTGGGTTAGTGAGGCTCTAAAGAGCCTGGTGTCTGGGGTCATGAAGGTACCGAAGGACCTGTTGTCCTGGGCGTAGTGAGATACAGAATATCCTAGTGGACACAATGAGGCACAGAATGGGGTGGTGGATTGGGTCAGTGAGGTGTAGGAGAACCTTGTGTCCTGGATCCATAGGGTGAAGATAGCTTGATCGTTTGTTCCCTATTTGTGTGATTTATACTGAAGCCAATTGACCTGTTATCGCTGTTACCTAAATTGCCCCGTATTTCCACATCTGTCCTGGGCGTAGTGAGATACAGAATATCCTAGTGGACACAATGAGGCACAGAATGGGGTGGTGGATTGGGTCAGTGAGGTGTAGGAGAACCTTGTGTCCTGGATCCATAGGGTGAAGATAGCTTGATCGTTTGTTCCCTATTTGTGTGATTTATACTGAAGCCAATTGACCTGTTATCGCTGTTACCTAAATTGCCCCGTATTTCCACATCTGTGATCAGGTCTGTATTGTTGGTAATCAGTAGATCCAGTAACGCTTTATTTCTAGATGGTGCATCTACCATCTAACCGATATAATTGTCCTGCAAGAGATTTAGGAACTGGCGATCCTTGAGTGAATGCGCGGTTCCCTCCGCCCAGTCTATGTCTGGATAATTAAAATCCCCCATTATGATAACACTTTCCATCCTTGCTGCTAATCCAAATTGTGATAGGAGATCTGTCTCCCCTTCCTCCATCAGGTTAGGGGGCCTATAGCATACTCCCAGTATTATTTACCCCTTAGCTTCATCCCTTTGGAGCTCTACCCATAAGGATTCCACCTCCTCCCTAGCTCCCTTAGTGATGTCATCTCTCACATTCACTTGTACATTATTCTTGATATATAGGCATACCCCTCCCCCTTTTTTACCCTCTCTATCCTTGCGATAAAGGGTATACCTTTGAATGTTTGCCAGCCAATCATGAGAGCTGTTGAACCAGGTCTCTGAAATTCCCAAAAAGTCCAAATCCTCGTCGTACAACAGTATCTCTACCCATCTTGTCTGCCAGGCTCCTGGCATTGGTGAACATGACATGTAGTTTAGACTGGTCGCATATTATCCTCTTATTGGGTGTTCCGAAATTGCAGCTAGGAATTGCTACTATACTTACCTTGGGTTTATGTGCTTTGGTCAACCTACCACTAATGCCCCCAATACTACACTCTGGAATATGTTCCGCGCTGATTATCTCCACCTCTGGACCCCCCATCGCATAGTTAAAAAACCCCTCTAACTTTTGGCCATCTTCATTCCCAGCTGATCTGCACCCTCCTCATTTAGGTATAGTCCATCCTTTCTATAGTACTGGTTATCGACTGAGAAGTCAGCCCAGTCCTCCAGGAACCCAAACCCCTCCTTACTACACCAGCTCTTCAGCCACTTGTTTACTTCCCTAATCTCCCTCTGCCTTTCTGGTATGGCTTGATATACCGGTAGTATTCCTGAGAATACTACCTTGGAGGTTCTTTTCTTTAATTTAGCTCCCAAGTCCCTAAAATCGTTCTTTAGGACACTCCATCTGCCTCTGACTTTGTCATTGGTGCCAACGTGCACCATGACAGCTGGGTCTTCCCCAGCCCCTCCCTGTAATCTGTCCAAAAGATCCGTGATGTGCTGAACCCGAGCGCCCGGTTGACAACATACAGTTCGGTGCTTCAGATCTTTGTTACAGATTGGCCTCTCTGTCCTTCTAAGAATTGAGTCCCCTACCACCAGAATCTGTCTTTCCTTTCCCTTCGCTCCCCCCCCCACTCTCACAGGAGAAGTTCTTCCCCCGGCAACTAGGAGAGTCCCTCAACTCCAGCAGTGCTGGTTCCTGACTGGTTTCACTAATGTCACTCAATGGAGCGTACTTATTGGGATGCTCCAGCCCTGGATTGGCCTCCCTGGCACTTCCCCCTCTACCCTTCTTGACTGTCACCCATCTACTCTTTCCTAGTGACTGCACCCCTTTGTCTCCACCCTCCTATGTGCTGGCCCCTGCCGGCACCTGCTGTGTACGTTCCTGGCTCTCCTTTAATATGGAGGGACTTCTCAGTGCTGACAGTTGCTTCTCCAGATTCAGAACCTGGGTTTCCAGGGAAACAATGCGCTTACATTTTGCACAGCAGTATTCACCCTTGATCGGATGATCAAGGAACGCATACATGCCGCAAGATGAACGAGTCGCCTCTCCACACCCGCCGGGCATCGTACCTATTAAATTTAATGAGGATTGAGGGTTATACCCTGTCCAAATGACCTAACAACTAGCTTCCTGACACTAATACTCAACAAGACAATATACAGGTACTCAACAAGACAATACACAGGTACTCAACAAGACAATACACAGGCACTCGCAGACCTACGTGCACTCGCAGACCTATGTGCACTCGCAGACCTACGTGCACTCGCAGAACTATGTGCACTTGCAGACCTAAGTGCACTCGCAGAACTACATGCTTTGGAGGAGTCAAGATGACATAAAAAATTAGATGATTTAACAGAAAGAGTTATTGCATTTCGTAAATTATAAAGTGGCTATGATATGTGGCCTTTTGTAAAGGATATATATTTGTTGAATTTCCTTTATGGGTTTGCAAAAACAAAGATATAAAAAAAGATAATATGATAATGTGGCCTAATTAAATTATTCAAAGTATCTAGTCAGCAAGAAGCCAGGGATTACAGATTTTTTCAGATTCTCTTTCCTTACTGTAAGTAGTTTTGTAATTCAGTGACATTTTGCTTTACTAAACATGCATAAAGAAAAGATCAGTGTAAAGTCCCATTGGCCGAATGCCCGGCGACGTTGGCCGGTTCAATAAAAACTAGCCGACATCCGGCCCGTGTGTATGGCAGCCGGTCTGACAGAAGCCAGCCATTTGGCCGGCTTCTGTCGGACGAGCATGCTGGAAAACCAGCAGCCCACCGACTCCTAAGCATTCTCAGCCAATTACAGGCCTACATTATAAAACGCCAAATTTTCATGCGAAACAATGTACATCAAAAACTGACATAATCATACCGCCAGGGAGGTTAAAGGCTAACTGTACTTTAGTATGGTTATCCTTTAAATTATGCACACACATACAGGGGTAGATTTACTAAAACCAGAGCACTCAGAATCTGGTGCAGCTATGAATGGTAGCCAATAACCTTCTAACATCAGCTTGTTCAATTGGCAAAGAAACCTGGAAGCTGGAAGCTCTCTACTTGCCCTGTTTACCATTATCATTGAAAGTGGAAGTAAAAGAAAACCCCAAAGTAAGAAAAGTAATAGAAGGGAACTTTTCTAATGAGGATACTAGTCCCCAAAGAATTCCCTTAATTTGCAAGTATTTCTTCTCACTTCCTGTTTGGCTATGGGACAGGAAGTGAAGGTAAATCTCCCCAATGGGACACAGATGGTGAAAAAAAAATCTTACAGGGGTTATAACCCTCCCTTGCTCTATCCTATAATTCTACTTTATTTCTTAGATGTGTATATCTAAATCTGGAAGATGGTTATTTGCTACCTCTGCTGAACTCCATGAACAAAATAAGTTATCTATGTAAGTTTCCATCTTTTCAAATAAGATGTGAGCAAATAATAATTGGATAGTCTTCAAACAAGCTCTTTTTGTTGATAGATACTGATGAACGAGTATGTTTACCTGCTTGCCGACCAGCCGCCGCAGTTGTGCTGTGGCAGGTTGGCTCGGCTGCGTGAATCGCCATCATTGTACGTCCACGCGTGCCCATTGGCTAGGGGGGAGGAGTCATACAGCGGGTCTGGCAGACTTAATGTCCGCCGGCCACCCACAATCGCTCCAGAGAGAGAGGCAGAACGAGGATCTGTCAGTATAAACAAACAGATCTCCATTCTGTCAGGGGAGTAGAGTGAGATCGTCTGTTCCTAGTGATTAGGAACAGCGATCTCTCTCCTCCTCTAGTCAGCCCAGCCCCCATAAAGTTGGAAACACCTCCCAGGGAACACATTTAACCCCTTGATCGCCACTAGTGTTAAACCCTTCCCTGCCAGTGTCATTTATACAGTAATCTGTGCATTTTTATAGCACTGATCGCTGTATAAATGTCACTGGTCCCAAAAAAGTGTTAAATGTGTCCGATCTGTCAATGTTGCAGTTCCACTAGAAAATTGCAGATCATCACTACTCATTACTAGTAAAAAAACAAACAAAAAAAACCCTATAATTCTATCCCCTATTTTGTAGACGCGATAACTTTTGCTCAAACCAATCAATATACGCTAATTGGGATTTTTTTTACCAAAAATATGTAGCAGAATACATATTGGCCTAAACTGAGGAAGAAATTCGTTTTTTTTTTTTTACATTCTTTTTTTTTTGGTATTTATTATAGCAAAAAGTAAAAATTATAGTTTTTTTTTCAAAATTGTCGCTCTTTTGTCTCTGTTTATAAAAAACGCAGAGGTGATCAAATACCACCTAAAGAAAGCTCTATTTGTGCGAAAAAAAAGGACGTCAATTTTGTTTGGGTACAACATCGCACGACCGCGCAATTGTCAGTTAAAGCGACGCAGTGCCGTATCGCAAAAAATGGCCTGGTCAGGAAGTGGGTAAATCCTTCCGGGGCTGAAGTGGTTAATGTATTCTGCATTTCCACCTTTTTAGTGCTGGCCCTTACGTGACAACACAAGATTGGCCCACTGGGTATATAACTTATCACTCCCCCTCCTCCACAAGAGGTAGTGATGATATCATACATCACGGAGAAAATATTACACATACACCAACAGGGTGTTTGATCAGTAATAATGTTAAAAAAAATAGTTTCTCATTAACTTTGTGCTTGCAGAACCCCAGAAACATGGTTAGATCACGTCTTCCTCCCCCAATCATTTCTAACTTTCTCTTGACTTCCAAAATAGTTCGGATTTACTTTGTCTTTTGGCTTTTGGGAAAAATAGCAGCTGTCATGCGATTCTCTGGCAATCACCAGCCAGAGGCAGCAAACTGACCTTCTGTGAGTTGTTTACCATTGAGTTGGAGCATTGTTTGATATTAGCTGGCAGGAGATGACAATGCTATCAATACAGGGCATGATAGCAAGCCTATTGATTATTGAAGGGGTATCTTCTGCAGGTTTGGCTGAAATGTGTTGACCCTTGCAGATAAAGTGCTGCTGGTTGACTTGGTGACAAGGATATGAGGAGGCGGAGTGCTCCAAAAGAGGACAAAGATCACCGCGCGCCTGCTTGAGTCTGTCATTCTCACAGTAGTACACAAGCTCCATATTTACTCTGCACTTCTCCACTAATTGCACATTTCTCTAAATCGGGATCCATTTTAATGCTTCATTTAGCCCTATTTAGCACAACAAGTGCAGAGCTGGTATCTTGAAGTTTCCTGATGTCAAAAACATATCTAATGTGTTGTAGCAAAGGTAATATTTGCATTGCTAACAAATGTCACTTGAGAAGCACATATCAGCAGGAAAAACTGTGAATATAAACCAGGGAGATAGTCCAGTTGGTCAAAGCTGTGCACCTGGCTGTCACTTCACAATCGAGGATGTACTTTCAAGCAGTTGGTGTCTGGTGGGACCATACCAGTACAGATAATACAAATAGAATGGCTTCTCTGAGCCTACTTCAATTCTTATGAATGTCAGTCTAATGCAGTAATGGCGAACCTTTTGAGCGCGAGTGTCCAAACTGCAACACAAAACCAACTTTTTTTTTTTTCAAAGTGCCAACACTTATGTCAAGCTTAGGCATGCATAGTTCCCAACTGTCCCTGATTTCGAGGGACTGTTGACTGATTTGGAACAAAGTCCCTCTATCCCTTTTTCTCTTCATTTGTCCCTCATTTTGGTCTGATCTATATAGTGTTTCCCAGTGCTAAACTTTTCATCCAGTTTCTAAATTGCTGCATTTGTAAATATCAAAAGCCAATATAAGGAATAGTAGTGGTAAAAAAAAAGCACTTGTGGGTTTAGCTAATTTTTTTTTTGTATAATTCTCCTTTAAAGGGGGCGTGGCAGGGTGTGTGTCCTACGCCTATACATTTGCTTATAGGTGTCCCTCGTTCCCATCAGAAAAAGTTGGGAGGTATGCTTATTTCATGTTGTTTTGTAACCATCTTTGGCTATGCTGTACATGTTAGATAGTGAAATGGCTTATCATAAGCCTCATGACATAAGGCTTATGACAATCCTCCAAACACCAAATAAAAAGGATAGAAAACATTGTCACCCTAAAAAACACACTTACGGGCCCAGGCACCACACACATGCATAGCTCCCAACTGTCCCTGATTTTGAGGGACTGTCCCTGATTTGGAGTAATGTCCCTCATTCCTCCTCATTTGTCCCTCATTTTGGTCTGATCCTCATAGTTGTATATAAAATGTACTTTTTATCTTTCAAAAAGTGTTTCCCAGTACTAAACCTTTCACCCCATTTTTAAACTGCTGCATTTGTACATTTTAAGAGCCAATATAAAGGAATTGTAGTGGTAAAAAAAAATCCTTGTAGATTTAATTACCTTTTTTTGGTTAATTTTCCTTTAAGGGGGTGTGGCAGGGGGTGTGTCCTATGCCTACATACGTTTGTTAGTAGGTGTCCCTTATTCTCAACTCAATGTTGGGAGGTATGCACATGTGTTCCACTGTCAAACACGCACAGCATAGTGGCTATACACATACATAGCTGTAATCAGATCGCTGCTCCTCATCATGACATAGCCCAATGATTTCTGATGTGTCCCATGTTCACCCCCAGACATCACAGCACACTCTCATCAAGTTCTGTATACACACGGGCGGAATTTTCGACCGGACTGATCCAGTGGGATCAGTCCGTCGCACAATCCGACCGTATGTGGGCTTTATCGGACCTGCAGCTGACTTTTTCGGGTGAAAATCAGACGGACTTTAGATTTGGAACATGTTTCAAATCTTTCCGATGGACTCGAGTCCAGTCGAAAAACCTGCTCGTCTGTATGCTAGTCCGATGGACGAAAACCGACGCTAGGGCAGCTATTGGCTACTGGCTATCAACTTCCTTATTTTAGTCCGGTCGTATGTCATCACGTACAAATCCGTCTGACTTTGGTGTGATCGTGTGTAAGCAAGTCCGTTCGTTCGAAAGTCTGTCAGAAGTCCGTCAAAAGTCAGTCGGAAAGACCGTCGGACCTTTGATGCCGAAAAGTCCGCCCGTGTGTACAGGGCATTACTGTTCCTGATGCAGACACTCAGCAACCCAGGTGATGATCGCCCACCCCAGGAGGGATTGCAGTCAGTTCAGCATTCACTCAGCTATGGCGTCCAGTGTCGGTGTGCCTGGCAGCAGATTCTTTTTTTTGTTGGTGACTGTGATCACCCTCTTCCTACTGCTGCCTCGCTTCGCCATCTGCAGTGCGGTGTGGAAGAGATACACCTTGCATAGGATTTTGAGGGGTTATAGCTTGCATGCCCACAGAGAGGGCTCTGTGTGCCTGATGGTCAGTGGGAAGAATGCTGCTTACACTTGTGGTCATTGGGAAGAATGACCCCTTTACAGCTAAAAAGATCAATGTTGTCAGTGGGAACTTATCAGAGAGGCAAAAATTACTTGTTGCTCAAGGAACCCCTAGCAACCTCTGGATGATGCATACTGTTCCATGGAACCCTGGTTGAGAAATCCTGCTATAGGAGAATATCCTGTTTAATAGACCAACCAGTAATGTGTGATGTCATGTATTTCTTAGTAATTTACACATCTATAGTGCTTCTCTCTCTGGGGGCTCAAAGCACTTTATCTGCTGTTGGGGCATATGATAAGGCAGCCATCTTGGGCACACTCATTAGAATATCGCACTAGGCCCATTTTTATAGACAGGAACCACTTAACCTACCAGCATGTCTTTGGAGTGTGGAAGGAACCCGCAGTATCCAGCGGAAACCCACACAAGCACAGGGGGAACATGCAAACTGCTCACAGTTGTTGTCCTGACTGGGACTTGAATAGAGGACCCTGTTGTTGCAAGGTAGAAGTGCTAACTAAGTCAATAAGGAACTTGTCTACATTAGAACATCATGTGCTACCCAAGTCTAATCCTCACTGGTTCCCTCATTTTCTTATAAGAAGTCTAATGGATGTCTTTAACAGTTCTTTTAAAGGAGAATATAGTGTATTTTCAGTGAGCAAATATTAATATTGCAATGTTCACCCTAAAGTAATTTTATTTTATTATATTCAGTACCTTTTACATGCACATACTCATATTTTTGTTTATGCATAGATAATTGTAGATTAGCCATTAGAGGGAGCCCTCAGCGGCTCATTGCCATTACTCTCTTTTAAGAACTGCGAAGAAATATCAGCCAGCGCAGAGGGAGTGCTTTGTTTTAAGTGAGCTGGCTCACTCAGTGAGATTGACTTAGAAGGGTTGATAAAATTAATTTGAATATGAATTTATGAAATTCACTTTGCAAAGTAAATGTTTACTTAGCTTGATAAATACGGCGAATACCCAATTATGTGCAAAGGAAAAGAAAAAAAAAGAATTTTGCCTGCACTTGATTGGGTGATTGACATGAGCACAACTTTACCTTTTACACATTACTTTTTAATTACGTAAGCAATTAGCATAAATATTCCCAAGTCTAGGTCTGCATTAAAACTTAATTCCATGTACATATGAAAATCAGCAATTATATGTAAATACCTAACCTGTTTACATTGTATCTCCCTTCTCTATTTGTGTTATGTTGATTTCTGTTCTACTGTATTTTGTAAAGCTATATAAATATTAAAGTGGTACTAAAGCCTAACAGTTTTTTACCTTAATGCATATTCTCCATTAAGGTAAAAAAAGTCCCACTACCTGTCTTATCCCCCCCCCCCCTTAACACATGCGGCTCCTTTCACCGCTTCAGCACTCCCTCTGCTCCAGCACCGCTCCTCTCACTTCCAGCTTTCACACACTGAGGGCATCAGGGCCATAGGCATCTGCTGCTGGTCAAACTGCTCTGAGGAGGGAGTGGGGGTGTGGCTTGCCAGCATTGCATGTGTCTATAGATGCACACAGCCCGGCTCGGGATCATGCATGCACGGGTGCCTTCTTAGAACCCAGCTTGCTAAGGAGGCACCTGGAGAAGGGAGAAGCTGACAACACCAGTGGAGGAATTAAGAAGAAGAGGTAGGTGACCTTTCTGTGCAATATAGTTGCACAGAGCAGGTACGTATTACTTCTTTTTTATTTTAAACAAAAAACAAAATATAGCCATTAGTATTACTTTAATAAAATGTCCTAATACAGAAAATCATGAAAATAATGCAGTTATGTATTCATAAAATAATTCATGAAATGTATTTTAAATGCAACTCTTGGTAATTACTCTTGGCATTGTCTTGGTATCAGTCTTCTGTAATCAGCTGTACAGCAGCACTCGGACTGGGAGAGCACCAGCATTAGAATCCAGTCTGACCTAGCTGAGGCTGCATTGCACATGCTAGTAGGGTGTTGACTCATCAGTTGGTACTGCTGTTTTATATCCATTTTTCCAACCAGTAGGTTAGAAGCTGTGCTGTCATTGCAACTGAGGTTCAGGTGGATACTGATAACCCAAACAACCATTAACCTCCCTAATGTCCTATCTGAATTTCAACGCTTTGGTACCTTAAGCAATTTTAAAATCAATGCATCCAAATCCGAAGTACAAAATATCACCCTCACCTCTTCCTTAGAGTTCTCCTTCAAGGTCCAGAATGATTTTATTACCTACCTGAGAACACACATTACAAACAATCCCTCTAAACCACAATCTAAACTATCAGAGATTAAACTATCGGAGGTCTCCAAAGATTTGATGCGGTGGGGATCCGCTTGTATTTCATGGTTTGGTCACCTTAGCATATTAAAAATAGACATTCTCCCCACTTTCTCATCTGCCTGAAAAGTTTATTTTTTCACTTAAGGTCACAACTTATCAAATTTATTTGGGGACCTAATCGCCCTCAATAGAAATTTGCATTTCTCACTAAACCCAAGTCAGCTGGAGGCCTGGGCTTACCTGACTTTGACCTCTATCAGAGAGCAGCCATACTGACTAGACTATCATATTGGTTTTATCGGACAAGAGAGTGGTGGGAAGCCCTCTCCCCTGAAGACCTGTGGGCTTTGCCCTGTATAGCTCCTTTCCTGCGTCCACCACTATCCTCCCTCCATTTTTCAGTTCAACAATTTCTTACCCTTTAGATCTAAATGATCCAATACGTTATCCCTGTGACCAGGCCCTATGACATCTATTTTTGACAACCCCTCACACTGTAACATTTCTCTCTTGGAAAGACTGGCCTCAAATATACCACAAATATGCCAACATGCAGCGATTCAGCCACCTTCTAAGCCCTAATCTCCCAATAAATTGTTCTGGTTTTTAGCTCTTGGTAGTTCTTCAAACATTTCTCGGATTGTTCACTTTCATACCCTTTTTGACAGTTTTTCTCCTTTCCCCCTCTCCCTCCCTCTTATGTGCCTCAATGCCTTAATTATGTTTTTGGTCTATTCTTAGTTGTTGTATGTAATGTGTTGTTGGCTATTCAACCTATTCATCATTACAAGTATATACCAACCTACATCTTTGTTTACCATCTTAGATTGTAACATTTTGCTTTGGTACCAAAATGTTAAAATTTTGAATTTCTAAATGAAAATAACACAAGAGGTCAGCTGCTCAGTGCAGGCATGTGGAAGCAAGTGAAGGTCACTGAAGTAGCGGTGATTTCCAGGGCATTGCAAACTGCATCGCATATTAGTACATTATGGTGTCCATTTATGAAGCAGTGAAAAAAATTCACTGCTTCATTATCTGGCATTCAGGTGTCCTTTTATGAAGCAGTGAAATCTATTCACTGCTTCGTTCTCCGGCATTCACAGTAAAGATCGTTCTCCTCTGTGTGCCTGTTTATGAAGCGGTGTAGATCGCCTCACCTTTGGAGGAGTGAAGAGATCTACAAACGCTTCAAACAGTGGAGAACGGCCCCTGATGCTGGAATCTTGTGAGACTTTATGAGATTACAGTACCAGAAATTCACAGAAACACAGAGATGTCAGTTTATTAAGCAGTGATAAATTATCACCACTCAATACACGGACAGACGGTGTGGTTAATGTTAAAAAAATAAGGAGTCCCCCTACATTTTATATATATATATATATATATATATATATATATATATATATATATATATATATGTACACACACACACACATTATATATACATGTATATGCACACACATTATATATATATACATATACACATTATATATATATATTTATATATATGTATACACATAAATATGACAGAGGGACACGGTTACAGTGTTGGGGGGTCTGAACGAGGTAGGAAGTTAAAAATATTCTTCTTTCCCCCTCAGATCCCCCGGGATTTCCTCTTCACTCCCCGATTCACCACCTCTGAGCTGGTGAATTGGGAAGGGTGAATTCTGACTCAGATCGCCAGTGAAGTGCTGAGATCGCAGCTTCATAAACTGGCCGTTTCTGTGTAATTCAATGAGAATTCTCCATGTGCAGAGATCATCGGCGGGAGAACAAGTTCAAACACTTCTCCCCCTGATTATCTCTGTTTCATAAACTGTTTATGGACTGTGATCAGCGGCGATCCTTGGGATCACTGCTGATCACTGCTTCATAAACGGACACCTCACAGAGGAGATCGTTCTCCTCTGTGTGCCAGTTTATGAAACTTTGTAGATCGCTTCTCCTTCTGAGAACGCTTCAAACAGTGGAGAATGACCCCTGATACTGGAATCTCATGAGACTTTACGAGATTACAGTACCAGAAATTCACAGAAACACAGAGATGTCATTTTATTAAGCAGTGATAAATTATCACCGCTCAATACATGGACAGACAGCGTGGTTAATGCTAATAAAATAAAGAGTCTCCCTACATAATATATATATATATATATATATATATACACACACACATACAAATGTTATATAAACATATATATACACACACATTATTTGTATATATATATATATATATATATATATATATATATATATATATATGTATATATATATGTTGTGTGTATATATTTGTATACACATAAATATGACAGGGGGACATGGTTACTGTCTTTGGCGGTTTGAACGAGGTAGAAGGAAGTTAATAATCTTCCTCTTTCCCCCTCAGATCCCCCGGGATTTCCTCTTCACTCCCCGATTCTACACCTCTGAGCTGGTGAATTGGGGAGGTGAATTCTGACAGATCACCAGTGAAGCGCTGAGATCGCAGCTTCATAACCTGTCCGTTTCTGTGTCAGTCAATGAGGAGTCTCTGTATGCGGAGATCATCGGCGGGAGAACCTGTTCAAACACGTTCTCCCCCAATTATCTCTGTTTCATAAACTGTTTATGGACTGTGATCAGTGTCGGTTTTCGGGATCACCACTGTTCACTGCTTCATAAACGGACACCCATGTGTCATCACTGGAGACGGCGTCCATCTTCACCCGGACTTCCTTCCAGGTTCGCGGATTCTGGCCTTAAGATATTTATCTACCAGGGTTGCTTATATCACACAACTGAACAGAATTTACAAACCTTTTATAGTTCCTGCGTACATTTTGTGTATGTAGTTGCTTGCCTGGAGTTCAGCTTTCAATTTAAATTTTCATTTTTTTTTTTTACCAGATAGCTGTACGATTTCAGGGGTTAATGGCTCTGGCCTGTTTTTGTATGGCACATTCGTAGCCTGATTGTTTTAAAGCCTTGTAGGCTAAATTGGGGTAGTGAGAAACTAAGTGGCTCATTTTTATCAAATCAATAAAAGAAAGACTATACTTTTAACAGTTCTCCTTTATCTCAATCCCTCCACCATAAATCCGCAAATTCATATCCTCACCTGCCCACACTGTGTTGCCCCTGGGGAGCCATAAAGTAGCAGTTGCAAACTCTCCTGGCCAGTCCCTCACATACACAGAATATTTGCATGCACAGAAAATTTCCATTCATTCTTCAGGAGAGGCCCAATGATAGATGACCTCTCCAAAAGAAAACGTGAGATTTTCACACACACACGAACAACCAGAAGGGTTACAGTGGTGGCCAATAGGCTCCACTGGTCTTGGGATCTGTTAGGAACGTGGACACATGAGCAAGACTGTGGAGTTTATTTTCTGAAACTGGATAATGCAAAATCTGGTGCAGCTCTGCAGAGAAACCAATCAGCTTCCAGGTTTTATTGCCAAAGCTTAATTGAACAAGCTGAAGTTAGTAGCTGATTGGCTGCCATGCACAGCTGCACCAGATTCTGAGTGCACCAGTTTTAGTAAATCTACCCCTGTATGTGTGTGCATATATTAAAGGATAACCATACTAATGTACTGCTATCCTTTAAATGTTAAAAGTCAAAGTACTAGATCAAAGTGGGAAATTACCTGTAATGATGCACAATCTCTATAATCAACGTATGTGAAATAAGAACTATCTGTGCTTCTGTGTTGCATATAACAACCAACAAGATTTTACATTTTACTTTAAAACATGCACTGGAAAAAGCTGAACTGTCTTTAGTTGGTTGCTAGGAGCAAGCATACATTTTTTATACATGTACAATATATGTAAAACACTGTAAATTGTTGGCACTATATATATTCCTGTAATAAACAAATAAAATATAGACTGGAGAATGAAGCTACTTTTTAAACCATCCTATAAACTGTTCAGATTGACATCCCGTCTAATATGTGCAGTATGTGTATACAAGGGATGTCATAAAATCTCTAACTCCATTAGCTGTAAAACTTGTTTCCACTGGGAAATGGATATCTAGTGTTGTTCCATTAAGCAATTGCCCTCCCAAGCCATTTAACAGCAGCTCTTAGGGATAAATAAACAGAAAGGGGCTGTAAACTAATTACTGGCTGGATACAGAAAAAAAGTATTTTATTAGTGAGAATTACTGATTATGCTCAGTGACCCTCCTTCCTCAACTCCTGCTCTTAAAACCTGTTCTTTCTCAGAGTTAGACATTTGCCTTGGCTATTCTTGGAAAAAAATAAAAATGTCTGGAAATGAAATTTTTGCTTTGCTAATTTCCAAAGCTGTGCTTACTTGCAATATGACTCACAGGTCCATTCATTTACAGAGATTAGTTATGAGTGAACTGGTCTGAGTTCAGTTCACAGGAGGATGCACAAACACAGCTTGAAATAATGAAGTCCGCAACCCCACTGAAGTCTATGGGACTTGCCATTGAAAATGCGTAAAAAAAAAAAATGTAATGCGTAAACTGCAACATTACAAATACACAATTCTCTAAAATAACATGCTTGAGGGATTCCTTAAACCTGCAAGTGAAATGGAGCACCTGGATGATGTACTCCTGCAAAACGGGCATTTAGAAAAAAAAAAACTATTGCCACTAAATGACAGTTCCTGTCCGGCCTGCTTCTTTTTTTTTTAAAAAAAAGCATGGTGCCCCCCTTTATATTCATATCTATACTCTACTCGATAAGGGTCTGATATGGATTAAGAGAGGGACCCCATGTGGTTTTTATTTTTATGGTACAGTATATATTAAGAAAAAAAATGTAAGCCCCATCCAAATTCCATACCAGATGCTTATCCAGGCATGCATTCTGGCTGCCCAGGAAAGGGGGTAGTGAGTATGTGCCCACCCAATACCCAAACCATACCAGGTCATATACTCTCAACATTAGAAGGGTTCCTAGCTCTCCCTCTTCAAGGCACCATATGCTATGTTGATAAGGACAAGGGCCTCATCCCCACATCTCTGGATCAGTGGGTGTTGAGGAGGGCTTATTGGAACCTTAAAGCCCCCTTAAAAGTAACGGGGTTCCCAGATATTCAACCCTCCCAACTACATGCATGAGTAACCCTTGTTATGCCGGCTATACACATACAGATTTCTGTTCTAAATTGTTAATTTTAAAAACGTTCAAAGCAGCAGGATGTAAATTATTTCCTGAATGAACAGTTTTCAAACTGTGTATGTGGTTTTCTTTTAGGAATTACATTTTGCTCTAAAATTGAATGTTAAAAGAAAGTGACATTTTGGAACAACATTCGTCCATTCATCAAATGTACAAAGAATTTTTGCAAGAATGTTCATACGAATATTCCCATTCGGAATCCTACTGTGTATGACCAGCATTACTCATTCACAAAAGAAAGAAAAATAGTCAATTAAAACACCCACTCCTTAGAAAAAGTAATTTATTCAAAAAAAATTAATAAATATAGGGCTCATTGCTCATTGTGATTGACATTGACGCTACATCACTGGACAAAGCGATTGACTTTGGATTTACATTATGGTGCTAACGACTTCAGTAAAACGTATCAAAAGCTCTAATTCTTCCCTATCCTATCCAACAAATAGACATTTTGGCTATAGATATACTTTAAAGTATAACTAAAGGCAAAACTTCTTCTTTAGTTTTGGATAGCGTGGAGAGGGATTAGAACACCTCTGAGTTTTTATTGCTGTCTGTGCCCTCGTTAGGGAGATTCAACCTCTCTATTTTACCTGTTTACCATTATCATTGAAAGTGAAAGGCAGACCTGGTACACACAGGGGCGACTTGTCAGACGACTTAGCAACTGACAAGTCGCGTTCCATTCTGTACTATGGAACCATTCTAATAGGAGCAACTCAAGTCGCTCCGACTTAGAAAAAGGTTCCTGTACTACTTTTGGGGCGACTTCAGGCGACTTGCATTGACTTCTATACAGAAGTAATTTTGCAAGTCGCCGCTGAAGTCGTGTGCAGGTCGCCTCCGTGAGTCGCGCTGCAAATCGTGCCGCCCCTGTGTGAACCGGCTCTAAAAGAAAATTCGAATTTTGGGTTGTCCCCAGAAAAGTAATAAAAGGGAAACCTTCTAATGGAGACACTGGTTCTGGTGACCTGGGGGTCCCCAAGGGATTCTCTTAATTTACTGGGATTTTCTCTCACTTCCTGTTTTGGTTATGGGACAGGACGTGAAGGGGAATCTCCTGCAAAGAAATCTCCTTCAAAGATGGCAAAAAATAAACTAACAGCATTTTATAACCCTCCCTTACTCTATCCAAAATGGAGAAAAAAAAACGTTTTATATAATTCTACTTTAAAGCTACACTCCAGGCAAACTGCTACATACAAAAGATGAAATACATATATGAAACAATTTTTTCCTGCCAAAGGATTTGTATTTCTGTCTATTCAGTCCTATGATTTACTGCCTAGTAGTCCCAGTAGTGAGATTTATACATCTCCCACATTTGTACACACCTCCCACAGCCCTGCTCTCTGCACAGACTACATACAGCACAGTCACAGTGATAACGTCACTGATACCGGTAATATCCGGGTTTGCAAAGGCATTTAGTGAGCACAACCTTGATTTATATACTTAAATGACTGTTTTTATGCCCAGAGCTCAGCTTTAAAGAAGAATTCCAGCCAATGTATATTTTTACATATTTACATTGGTCCTGAAAAGAATCACTCCCTTTTAAAATAGTCACATTTTGTTGCTATGCAGCCTGAAATAAAGACAGACACAAGTTTTGTTTTATCCAGCTGTATTTACTCATTAAAGTAGTCAATGGGAAGACATCACAATGATCCAAAGCACACAGCAAAAATGACTACACAGTGGTTGAAGGAGAAAAGGTGAATGTCCTTGCATGGACTAGTCAGAGCCCAGACTTAAACCCCATTGAAAATCTGTGGAATGACTTGAAGACTGCAGTCCACAAACGGTCACCATCAAATTTAATTGAACTTGAGCAGTTCTGCTAAGAAGAGTGGGCGAATATTGCAAAGTCTAGATGTACAAAGTTAGTAGAGACAAATCCCAACAGACTAAAGGCTGTAATTAATGCAAAAGGTGGTTCAACAAAATACTGACATAATGGGGGTGATCCTTTTTCCAACACAGTGATTCTGTTTTTTTATTTTTTTTTTCTGACATGTTTTTGTTATATTTTTCACTTGGATGTTATAAGTTGTACTGATTAAAAACAGCTGGATAAAACAAAAAAAAAGTGTCTGTCTTCATTTCAGACTGCAAAGCAATAAAATGTGATTATTTTAAAGGGTGATTATTTTCTATACCCACTGTATATGACATACCCTGTCGATGCCCCTAGAAGTTGGAAATCGCTGAACTAGGCACTACTATTCCAGTGATCTCTACTTGCTTCAGGGTCCGGTGCTGAGAGGCCAGCCTGATGCATTGTGAACACAGGAGGTCAGCCACTCAGCTCAGGCATGTGGAAGTAAGTGAAGGTCACTGAAGTACCGGTGATTTCCAGTTTTCAGGGCATTGGCCAGGTATGGTATATACAGTTACAATGGTTCAAGCTGGAACAATGCAATTATGTAAAAATATACCATGTTTGGAGTTCATCTTTAAAGCGGTTGCAAACTGCTGCACTTTTTCTTTTTTTTTACTTACCTGCAAGGCAAAGGCATAATGTGCTAGTATGCACTGCATACTAGCACATTATGGGGGTTATTTAATAACGGAAAATCTGTGGAAGTAAAGTGCCTGTAGATCTGAGGGGACATGCAAGGAAAATAAAAAAACAGCATTTTAGCTTGTACATGATTGGATGATAAAATCAGCAGAGCTTACACTCATTTCAGATCTACCCTTTAGATTGAGAGTGACTGCACTTTCATGTGCACTTGCAGTGCAAAGTGGATTTGCCTTTTGTAAATAACCCCCTATGTGTCCTCCTCCCATGCTCGTCTCCAGGATTTCTTCAGAGCCTCTCCCATCCTCTGGAACTCGCTACCTCCTGGTCCGGCTATCCCCTACTCTTGCTACCTTCAGGCGATCCCTGAAAACTCATCCCTTCAGGGAAGCCTATCACGTCTCCAACTAATCTCCTACCACTTCCAACAGCTCATTCCCCACAGTTACAACCTTTTGTACCACCTGCCCCACCCTATTAGAGTGTAAGCTCTTCTGAGCAGGGCCCTCTTAATCCTCTTGTATTTTATTGTATTGTAACTGTATTGTCTCCTTTTATATTGTAAAGCGCTGCGTAAACTGTTGGTGCTATATAAATCCTGTATATAATAATAATAATGTGTCATTGCTGGAGACGGCATCCATCTTCACCCGGTCTTCTTTCCAGGTTCGTGGACTCCCGCTCTGCGACTGGCCAGACATGCATGCACGCGGGAGCCAGCATCATGGCAGAGGGCTATAAAGAAATGGCACGGGCGGTTGTTCCTTAAGAGTGCATGAGCCAGTGATTTCACCGGCTTTATATATAGTAAATATCTCCTAAATGGGACATGTTTAGGAGATATTTACACTACCTATAGGTAAGACTTAATGTAGGTTTACCTATAGATGAAACTTAAAGATGGAAACTTAAAGATGGAAGTTTACTTCTTCTTTAACCTCCCTGGCGGTATGATTATTTCGGATTTTAGGTGCTGAAAGCGGTACAATTATTTTGCATGGAAATTTGGCGTTTTATATTGTAGGTCTGTAAATCTTAACAATAACACACCTAAATCTGTCCAAACAAGAGTCTAGTAGATATCCCGGGTATGATAAAGTTTGAAACACAAAAACATAAATTATAATATAATAAATAAAAATAAATAATACAAAAAAATAAAAAAAAATAGTAATAAAATAAATTTCCCCACAATTCACTATCGCTCAATTCTGCAAGTGTTCTAATTTACTCTCGCTGTTTTCTAGCTGGTCTAAAGCCACTTTTGACGTAAAGGGACACTTTTTGGTTGCTATGGACAATCTCCAGTTTCCAGGCAGAAAGAACAGTATATATAATATAAAACTGCATGCAGGGCATGGGACAAAGCACTGGGGACAAAAGGGATGTGAAATCATTTCATACAGTACTGTAATCTGTAAGATTACAGTACTGTATGTGTTATGATTTTTACTTTTTTTTTTAATTTGCCGCCAGGCTCCGCCTCCGTGCGTCGCGCCGCTCGCAGGGAACGGAGCCTGGCATGGAGAGGCTTCGGAGGAGGACGGAGCCCTCGGACACTGCGGGTGACATCACAGGATCCCGGGGACAAGGTAAGTAACGCCGCCCCAGGATCCTGCAATGCTATCCCGAGTGTTGCTCGGGGTTACCGCTAATGGGACTGAATTTTAACCCCGAGCCACACTCGGGAAAACCGCCAGGGAGGCTACACATCCACCCTTGCATATAAAACCTAACCCTCAACCTTAAAAATTAAACCAAAACCCCTAATCCTGAATACTACCACTAAATTCACCCTAGAGTGCTTCCAGTACTAAACTTGATGCCCAAATGAGAAAAGCCCTTTGTATATACATAGATCTTTTCCATTAGTGATGTTTTGTTCCCGGGTAAAGGTATAGTATGGAGCTCAGCTTATCTACCACATTTTACACATATAATAACACTTACACACTGTATAATTATGGTGTAGGGTGAGTATTTATCATATTGGTTATTGAACCTTTACACAACTATGTATATTCTAGCACCACATTTCAAAGGAATTGCATCACTGTGGTTTGTTTGCGAATTCTCTTTACATTACTTGTAATCTCCATAGATTCTTTCATTTTCCAATGATTCAACATTCTGTGCCGTTTATCTGGCCCTGTCAACTCTTGACGAGCCTGTAAAGGAGAGGGAGGTTGGGAGAGGCAGTGCAGTGTGCAGGAACTGGGAGTCCTGTGAGTGACTTTTCTTAGGTGAAACACTGCTACAAAAATAGAGTTTTATCAAACTGAAAATAGCACTGCTATGGACGGATATTTGTTCTACATGCAGTTTTACGCAAGTTCACTGTACGATCTTTGCGATAAGGGCAAACCTGGGAGTCTGTCTGTCCATCTTTGTTGCCTTTGGGTGTTATTTTTTTCTATTCTTTTACTTAAGGAAATCTGATACTAATAAAAGAATGACTTGGTCAAAAGTGGACTCTATACACACCATGGAGGAAGCCATGGACACTGCAACAGATAATAGCATTCAGTTTCAAACTCAAGGGACCGTCCTGGAATTCTCAAACACCTATAAGTCTCTCCTGGAAAAAAAAGGCAAGTATATAGGTAGTTTGCAGAAAACACACCTGACTTATAACCCGTATATTAGCCACTTTGACCAGCAATTCTGACATTTCTCACATACATTTGAAAATCAGCTATTTTTTTTTTGTAGAAAACTACTTAGAACCCCCAAATATTACATATTTTTAAGCAGAGGCTCTGGAGAATAAAATGGTTGTCATTGCAGTTTTTTATGTTGCACGATATTTGTACAGCGGTTTACCAATTTTCAGGAAAAAAATACATTTTATTGGATTTTAGTACACACAAGCACAATATAATACCACATTTTTTGGTAAAATATAAAAGGTGATGTTACGCTGGGTAAATACATAGCTAACATGTCACACTTTAAAATTGCATACACCCATGGAACTGCAACAAACTACAATACCTAAAAATCTCCATACGTGATGCTTTGAAAGCATTTACAGATTTCCGGTTTAGAGTTACAGAGGTCTGGCATCAGAATTATTGCTCCCACTCTGATGTTTGCGGTAAAACCACACATGTGTGGTGTGATCGCTGTTTACATATGCATGCGGGACCTACGTGTGTGTTCACCTTTGCATATGAACACAGTGGGAGGGGCACTTACATTCTTTTTTTTTCTTTTTTTATTATTTATTTAATTTTATTTATTTATTTATTAATTGTACCAACTTTATTGCTATCACAAGGGATGAACAATATCCCTTGTGATAGCATGGGCTGTGACAGGTTCTCTTTATCAAGAGATCTAGGGTCTTTTAGACCCCATATCTCTCCTCTGGCCTCCAAAGCATCTGGTCAAACTAAGATCAGTTTAATCAGATGCTTTACAAGCTGGTAACGGCTTGTAAAAAAAACAAAGCAAAACCAGAAGTGACTAAATCCTCATCGCTTAGGGTTTCTGGCGTCATAAAGGAAGGGAAGGCACCTCCATTCTTTCCACTGTTCTCAGTGCATCCGATGCAGTCGATTGGATCAGTCAGATCAGGGAAGTAACATAACTTTTCTTTATAGCGCTATGCTCACTCCAGGGTTCTTTCTGTTAAATGTGCTCTAGCCTTCTGGGAAACCCACTAACAGGGTTTCACCACAGCATTCTCTTAAAGGGGGAATTAGTGGATGTGCAGGCCCCCAGCACTCACACAGGGGCCTAGACTCTATCTACTCTCAGTTCTCACTTCCTCTCTATACTATCACTGACTACAACTCAGCAGGTTCCACCCCACCCTCTCCTATACCTACCACTAGAAAGGAGATGAAAACTTTAAGAGGGGAAATCTAAATGACACCATAGAGCCAACATGGGCACCAAAAGGGTCCTACATTTTCATAGATCTTTTTTTTATAGTTGGTGATATGCTACAGACATTGGCAAATGTACCTATATGGAAACCATGTACCTCGTATACCATCAAAAACCTATACTATTTTTTCCTCTCTGTATGTCTCATTTAAAATGATAAAGATTGTGAAAAAAAGAATGACTGGACTTGCAGAGGTTATTTGATAAAATGTATGTCTAGCTATGCAGATAGTCCTCCACCAAATTGTGGACTATCCAGTTTTAGTGGAAAATTGGTGACTCGCGCTTAAAATACAGTGTGTATAGCTGGAAGGTAATCCCAACCTCAATGACAACAGAATGCAAAAAATGGAATGTGATAATATATAGCAAACTACAATGTGCAAAATTGAAGAAGTGATCAAACCTCCCCTTAAACAAATATAGAGAATATATATATAATGATATATCAAAAAATTAGGGCAAAAAATTCATAAACATAAAAAGCTGCAGTGTATAATAAAGCAAATGAAAAAAAATTAAAAACAGTGAAAAATAGTCCATATACAACAACACCTAAAAGTGATGTAACAATCCAAAAATGTCCAATTGTATGAAATCATAGGTGTATGAGTCCACCACCATAGACAGAATGCCTGGCCGCTTATCAGAACCCCATGACCCCCCGTTACAGAGGGTCTAAATGGGCTGTAAAATCCTGCTACTCCGGAGCACCAAGGAGATAAGATGGAAGCTGGAATGGGACATCAGGGACTTATTGGTGGTTTTGTAGAAAGGTGAAGCAGATGCTGTTACTCTCGATGGAGGATATATGTATACAGCTGGGCAATGCGGACTGGTACCTGTATTTGGAGAGTACTATAACCAAGGTAAGCCGATACAGAGTCAGGGCACCCTCTTCTGGGTCTCCAAACATGTGTTTGGATTCAGTTCAAATTCTTAGACAAGGTTAGAGGTTGCTGTGATTTCACTCTTTCAATCCTGCTGAAACAGTACCTCTTTTCCATCTTTATAAGCAGTAGCACTGCTCTCTAGTACAGTCTGATCATAGGAGGCATCTAAATCACTCCTCACGCTATCCTGAGAAAAAGGATTCCAGTCTCTGAGGCAAAGTCCTGTGTGATGAGCATTCCCTTTGCTTCTCTCAGGTCCCACCTAATTGTGATTAGCTGTGGCAGAGTTCCATTTAGTCAGCAACAATCTATTTCCTAACACCCCTGCTAGCCCTTTTGACTCTCCCCCTTTCCTCTCAGCAGCCTGCAGCCATTTCTCCTTGCTTTGTTGCATCAGTCCATCACAGTCCTCCAGGATTAATCCGGCCCAGCCAAGATGTCTGCCCTCTACACTGGGGCCACTCCATATACATAAAACTATTTTTCAGAAATAAAAAACTGATAATTGGCATGTGCGTATGTATTCACCCCCTTTGTTATGAAGCCCATAAAAAGCTCTGGTGCAACCAATTACCTTCAGAAGTCACATAATTAGTGAAATGATGTCCACCTGTGTGCAATCTAAGTGTCACATGATCTGTCATTACATATACACACCTTTTTGAAAGGTCCCAGAGGCTGCAACACCTAAGCAAGAGGCACCACTAACCAAACACTGCCATGAAGACCAAGGAACTCTCCAAACAAGTAAGGGACAATATTGTTGGGAAGTACAAGTCAGGGTTAGGTTATAAAAAAATATCTAAAACTTTGATGATCCCTAGGAGCACCATCAAATCTATCATAACCAAATGGAAAGAACATGGCACAACAGCAAACCTGCCAAGAGACGGCCGCACACTAAAACTCACGGACCGGGCAAGGAGGGCATTAATCAGAGAGGCAGCACAGAGACCTAAGGTAACCCTGGAGGAGCTGCAGAGTTCCACAGCAGAGACTGGAGTATCTGTACATAGGACAACAATAAGCCGTACGCTCAATAGAGTTGGGCTTTACGGCAAAGTGGCCAGAAGAAAGCCATTACTTTAAGCAATAAACAAAATGGCACGTTTTGAGCTTGTGAAAAGGCATGTGGGAGACTCCCAAAATGTATGTAGGAAGGTACTCTGGTCTGATGAGACTAAAATTGAACTTTTTGGCCATCAAAGAAAACGCTATGTCAGGTGCAAACCCAGCACATCACGTCACCCAAAGAACACCATCCCCACAGTGAAACATGGTGGTGACAGCATCATGCTGTGGGGATGTTTTTCAGCAGTCGGGACTGGGAAACTGGTCAGGGTTGAGGGAAAGATGGAGGTGCTAAATACAGGGATATTCTTGAGCAAAACCTGTACCACTCTGTGTGTGATTTGAGGGTAGGACGGAGGTTCACCTTCCAGTAGGACAATGACCCCAAACACACTGCTAAAGCAACACTTGAGTGGTTTAAGGGGAAACATGTAAATGTGTTGAAATGGCCCAGTCAAAGCCCAGACCTCAATCCAATAGAAAATCTGTGGTCAGATTTAAAGATTGCTGTTCACAAGTGCAAACCATCCAACTTGAAGGAGCTGGAGCAGTTTTGCAAGGAGGAATGAGCAAGCTCATAGAGACTTATCCAAAGTGACTTGGAGCTGTGATAGCCGCAAAAGGTGGCTCTACAAAGTATTGACTTTGGGGGGGTGAATAGTTATGCACATTGACTTTTTCTGTTATTTTGTCCTATTTGTTGTTTTCTTCACAATAATAAAAAAAAATCTTCAAAAATGCCAAGGGGGGTGAATACTTTTGCAAGGAACAGTAGCCTAGTGGATAAGGGGATGTTGTATTTACTTCAATGATCCAATCATGTCCAATCAAAAATCCTTTTTTTTTTCAATTTTCTTGGAAATAATTGGATATTCAGAGTAAACATCACTTTTACTTTGTTCACTATGCTAAGTGAACATTTTCTGATTGTTTAGTAAATTATCCATATAGGTTTATGTTATGGAAAAAAAGCAGTAAACACAACAATTGTGCAGCACTACAAAGTAGGATGCAGAGCCAGTATATGTAATAAGCAAACATGATTGCCACCAAGTATCTTTCCAACTGTATACTATGTTCACTTATACATTTAGCTAACACAAGTGCAAAGACTTCATGTTCCCTTGAAATGTAAAGGACTGTTTCATCTTGGGGAGATTTCCCCTCACTTCCTGTCTCAGAGACACAACAGGAGAAACCCCCTTTTATTCTGTTTTCATTGGAACAAGTGTCTCCATTGGAAGATTTCTCATCAAGTCTTGTTCTGATGACAACTCTAAAATATTAAATTTCAGATCACTTTCTGTCTCAGTGACAATGGTCACTGGGACTAATAGAAGGGTGAGTTTCCCCAGTGGTAACACAGTCAGCAATAAAAACTTGACAGGTTCTAATCCTTCCCTTATCAATTATAGTTACATAGTTACATAGTAGGTGAGGTTAAAAAAAGACACAAGTCCATCAAGTCCAACCTATGAAATCCCAAAACCAAAAAATTTCTTTGAACACTCTAACCACTTGCTGCCTGGCCACAGTGCATTTACTGCGGCAGGGCGGCAGGGGCAGGTTGGATCACGTATATGTATGTCACCATCAGACTCAGCAGATTGCGGCTTCAGCGACAGGTTTTTGCGTCTCCCATAGAGGGTTTGCCCAGGCCAAGGCTCTCTCAGAAAGCAAAGATATCATGAAACCTACTTTGCTTCTGTCCGTGGGAAACGCCTGGGGCAGCATCTCAAAGTATATCTCAACCTGGACTCATTGGACTGGATTGCCCCCAAATCGCTGGGGAAGCGGAGCGGAACCAGACATACCTCTTATAGAGGTAATACTCAAGGCGGGTGCCTGCACAGAGACTCCAATCTGGAAAAAATATTACCAACAAGTGGATTGACTGTATCTTCTGAATTCATGGCCTTTGCCTCATGCCTAAACCATGAAATCAGGCCGAGACAGAAGTAAAGTTAAATCACACCTGTTTAATATAAAAGTAAATAGAACAAACGTAGTCAAAACATAGCCAAAGTTCGGTAACCGTAACGGATAGTCAGCCAAGCCAGAAAGTCAGGGATCAGTGTAGTGGAACAGCAAGCAGGATCTGGAGCCAGAAGGAATGTCACCCAAGCAAGTATTTAAACAGGAACGCCGGAGATAGTCTCTGTGATGTTGACCAAGGCTAAGGCAGAGATCCTCTGGGCTGGACGTCTTAAGTAGACAGGACTGACGAGCAGGATATCATCAACAGGTGAGTAATGCCCCGTACACACGGTCGGATTTTCCGACAGAAAATGTGTGATAGGACCTTGTTGTCAGAAATTCCGACCGTGTGTAGGCTCCATCACAAATTTTCCATCGGATTTTCCGACACACAAAGTTTGAGAGCAGGATATAAAATTTTCCGACAACAAAATCCGTTGTCGGAAATTCCGATCGTGTGTACACAAATCCGACGGACAAAGTGCCACGCATGCTCAGAATAAATAAAGAGATGAAAGCTATTGGCCACTGCCCGTTTATAGTCCCGACGTACGTGTTTTACGTCACCGCGTTTAGAACGATCGGATTTTCCGACAACTTTGTGTGACCGTGTGTATGCAAGACAAGTTTGGGCCAACATCCGTTGGAAAAAATCCTAGGATTTTGTTGTCGGAATGTCCGAACAAATTCCGACCGTGTGTACGGGGCATAACTGTGGAGAGATAGGAGCTGGCAATTAGCCAACAGCTGAGCGGCCAGCTCAGAGAAGAAAGGCCCAGCCCTGACAATTTCATATAAAACCATACTTGTCCTGAAGTATGTATGTCACTCCTGTTGGGACAAGAAAGAGATGCTCAGGGCAAAGTGACAGTGTCAAAAAACTCTGCCCCCGGTCCATGGATACTCACCTCTCCAGCACTCCTCCACCACCCCTTACTCCATTTCAGGTGCTTCCCAGCATGTTGGAGCATGTGACCACCTTCCGTAATGCAGTGCTCAGGTATAGTGGCCAATGGGTGGACCCATCACATGACAGAAGGGGTGACTTCACTGCTCTAAGCTCTGACACCAGCTCACACCAGGTATTTTGGTGGTGGCTGCAGCAAAGAAAAGAGTGGTGGGGGAATGATGGAGAGGTGACAGTGTCTCTTTAAATAATAAGCCCCAGTGGGCCACAGACTGGTTATTCCATTTCTTCCATAGTAGAAACAGTTGTGTGGAGATTTCCCAACACGGCAGAAAGTCTTCCATGTTATGATCTGACATTATCAATTTGCTGTTAACCCTACATGAGTAAATTTGTGTAGGTGATGTTAAAACAAATATTCATATTTATGTTGCATGTGGGATGTAGAAACATGTTAAAAGGTCAGTAATATTTTAGTTGTAGGTGGAACCTGATGGCCTGAGCCAGCCCGTGTATATATACTGTATATTTATATTGCAACAGCAATATCTCTTCACCATAATTTCTTACTCTCTCCTGGCGCATTCTCAATAATATATTAGCGGTACCCCCGTAGGGGCTGCTGAGTGATGTGGCACATCTGTCACAATGCCCCAGCCCGGCATTCACTTCCATACACTCCAAGACAATGAACAAGTCCATCAGCTTTGTTTTGTATTTTATTTGAGGAATTAGAACTTGGATGGGGTTAAGGAATTCATGGGATGCCCAGAAGCAAAAGATTCTTGTGTGGTTTGGGACAATTCAGATATTCTCCTCCTGCACTATACTTGCTGCAGAATATCTCTCCTTCTCCCTCCAGCACAATTATTCAGGCGCAGCTAGCACATGGCTAGGCCTAACTCTGGTTCCAGCCAGGCCTTAGCAAAAAGTACCTTATTACAGGCAGGGACCACGGGCCACTATGGTATAGCAAATAAAGTTCCGATGCTAGCTGCCCTCTTTGATGGACTACTGATCCCAGTCAGCCCGTTGCAGACCCTGACAGCCCTCCCATCTGCAGCAGCCCGACTTCACTGCCAGTGACATCACAGTCTCTCCCCGCTGGCTATGCATCCATCTCCGACTGCACACTCCCAGTCCTCTCCGGCATACCTCTTCCAGCTCGCCCGACTGTGCCTGCCACTCACCTTCTTCAGTTCTTCCACCTGAACAACTCCTCTCCAGCTGGGCTGACCCTGGGTATTTAAGGAGGCCTTCCCCCTGCCAATCCAGATTGGGGATGGGTTAAAGCTCCCCAGAACACCTCAGACAGCTCCACCCTTCTTCCCCTCCTTCCTTCTAGAAGCCTCTAGAAGCAGAAGGGAGGTAACCGAAAGATGATGCTGTCTGTGAGTCACCAGCCTACTCTAGGCCACTCACAGCCCACATAGTTTAAAACAAACAGGCCTAGCTTTTAGCTAGGCCTGCCTAAATTTACCTGCTCTACAAAAAAAAACTCTATCTAGCACCTACACTAAGTAGAGAGTGTTACATATAAAATAAATAGCAAACTCAATAGGAGAATAGGAAGCCCTCATAATGGCCACAGCAGGTGTGCAGACACAAGAATTCAAGTGAGGAGTTTTCATCAATATGGTCCCTGTAAGATACAACAAGCTGTCAAATAGTTTAAATCTCCATTATTCATTTTTTTTGGTGGACTTGGTATCACCTAGTCCTCGAAATAAGGTGTTGGCTCAGTGCCTAAGGCCTCACGCACATAGACACTTACCAGCTTCTGCTTCAGCCTTTACTGGCGCATGCACATATGGGCCTTCTCCCTAAGTATGACAGTGGATCTTCTGGGGAGAAGTCACATACACACATGTGCCAAACATAGCCACATAAAGTCATTCACTTGTATGGACAGCTTATGAGGCATGTTCTGCTCCCCAGGAGCTGGAAAGCGCTGGGGACTTTAAACCTCAACACAAAGGAGCTGGTACATATCTGTATAAAAAAAGGCATATGCACATGTGCAAAAGTGATCCTGAAAGTATTTAAAGATATGTTTTCCAAGACTGATGCAAGCGAGCACATACCACTTTGTCACCACTTGTCACTGTAAGAGCATATTATTGGAAGCATTTGCTATTCGAGAAGCTTGTCTTTGGAGAAGTTCATTATTGGAGAAACCTGTTATTGGAGGAGCGTGATACTGGAGCAGCCTGTTATTGGAGGAGCTTGTTATTGGGGGAGCCTAATACTGGAGGAGCGTGATGCTGGAGCAGCCAAGTATTGGAGAAGCTCATTATTGGAAAAGCCTGTTATTGGAGAAGCTTGTTATTGGGGGAGCCTACTATTGGAGGAGCTTATTACTGGGGCAGCCTGATATTGGAGTAGCTCATTATTGAAGAAGCCTGTTGTTGGAGGAGCTTGTTTTTGGGGACCCCATTATTGG
This sequence comes from Aquarana catesbeiana, assembly GCF_042186555.1. NCBI lineage: Eukaryota > Metazoa > Chordata > Amphibia > Anura > Ranidae > Aquarana > Aquarana catesbeiana. The sequence goes on from NC_133325.1 coordinate 117,821,930, forward strand.
AGGAGCGTAATACTGGAGCAGCTTGATATTGCAGGAACTGATTATTAGAGAAGCTTGTTATTGGAGGAGCTTGTTATTGGGGGAGACTAACATTGGAGGAGCATAATATTTGAGCAGCCTATTATTGGAGGAGCTGATTATTAGAGAAGCCGGTTATTGGAGGAGCTTGTTATTGGGGGAGCCTAACATTGGAGGAGCATAATACTGGAGCAGCCTGAGAAGCTCATTATTGGAGAATGGAGAAGCCTGTTGTTGGAGGAGCTTGTTATTGGGGAGCCCATTTTTGGAGTGGCATAATACTGGAGCAGCCTGATATTGGAGGAGCTCGTTATTGCAGAAGCCTGTTATTGGAGGAGCTTGTTATTGGGGGAGCCTAACATTGGAGGAGCATAATACTGGAGAAGCCTGTTACTGGAGGAGCTCATTATTGGAGAAGCTCATTATTGGAGAATGGAGAAGCCTGTTGTTGGAGGAGCTTGTTATTGGGGAGCCCCTTTATTGGAGTGGCATAATACTGGAGCAGCCTGATATTGGAGGAGCTCATTATTGCAGAAGCCTGTTATTGGAGGAGCTTGTTATTGGGAGAGCCTAACATTGGAGGAGCATAATACTGGAGCAGCCTGATATTAGAGGAGCTCATTATTGCAGAAGCCTGTTATTGGAGGAGCTTATTATCGAAGGAGCTTATTACTGGAGCAGCTCGTTATTTTAGATGCTTTAATATTTAAGGAGCTTGTTATTGGAAAAACATGCTATGGGAGGAGCTCATTATCAGAAAAGTTTCTTATTGGTGAAGCTAATTATTAGAGAGCTTGGTATTGGATGAGCTTATTAATAAAGAAGCTTATTATTGGAGCTTGTTAATGATAAAATAACGCATCTTGGAGAGAGGTCCTGCATGCTGCTGTTGTGTGGACCTGCAGTTTCCAGGGCAACTATATTATTAAAAATGCACCATGATGCATTTAATATGTGTCAAAGAAATGCATGTTTTGAATTTTGTTGTGAGTGCAACCTAAAGCTGAACTCCTACTAGCAACATAAAGCAGTATAATTCACTTAAAAAAAATTAAAGGCAACCTGCCAACAACAGTTTATTTATATGTGTTTATGGCAGGGATAGTGCTGCTAGGTTGTGTCAATCCATTTGATATTTATTGTGATCAAAAGCTGGTTGACAGTTTTTAATATTGTCAGTGTGTATAGCAAGAAGTCTTTCCAACTAGGGATCCACATCCTGACAAGTGATCGGGTCCATCACTGCAGAAGAACTACACTTTCCAGCATGCTCTCTTATTCTACATTACAACATGTTGCCAAAGCTTGGAAACTCGGCGCATCCAGAATGAGCTAAAGCATCTTAATTGAAGCCTATAATTTACTTAGAGTAGACTGTGACGCATATACAGTGTACACTATTGGTATACTCAGGGCACCTATCAAACCATAAAAGAGACTCACACTGTATATATTATTATTATAGTCACTGCCATCAGAAACACATGAACCTTGCTTTCTCCTATTTATTCAGTAGTAATTGACCTGCTGAGTCCTGTGTTAAGAGGGAATGTAGCATCCATATTTGTGATTTAAATCCTGGTTTACAGCCAGCGCATTCTGTGCACTAAAACACTAAACAAACTGTGCACCAATAAAGAGCACCATAAAGCCACAGGGGATGCATTCATCTCCAGGTAGGCAGAGCAGCTAACGCCCTAATGCATTACCTGGGCTGCAGGAGGACCCAGGAAACACTGTGCACACAGCCTAATGAATGCTATACAATTGGATAAATGTCAGTCCCCTTATTTCTGGAGAGATGGCCAGGAGATAAGTAACCAGGTAAGTGGCCAGCCGGCTGGACCTGCAGAAACAGAGACAGTCTCATTGTATAGTGTGAGGGTGGCATGAATTTATAGCATAGGCTCATACTGCTTACTTTGCAGAACAATCAGCTACTATAGAGTGAGGAATATAATTGCAGAATACATATATGCAGCATATATTGTATATATTATATTATATTATATTGTTTATATATATATATATATATATATATATATATATATATATATATATATATATATTTAGTCAGGTATATTATACTTCTTGATTGCAACCTTTATTACATTGAAAAGTGTAGCAAATTTATATAAAGATAATTTAACATTTCAGATTTAGAATAGAGAGATCCTGCAATCCAAAGAAGAAAGTGATTGGTTACAATTAGTTAAATAGTTTACTATTATTACTTAGCAATTAAATAGTACAAAACAACGACGTCACGCTGTACAATGAGGGCAGATTGGAGCAGATCGTCTCATAATAAGGAAAATGATTTAATAGTACATGGCTGATAGTTTTTTAGTGTCATTGCAAACTGTTGCATGCTTGGGCTGATTTACCAAAGAAGTTAAGAATCTCACTGAAAACATGTGTGAATTGTCACTTTAATTGTCAAATCATGCGAAAAGCACATTTCTGTTCACTCTAAATAGCCAATCGTGTGCTAATGCTTTTCGTTGACAAGTGAAGTGAATATTTACACTTCTTTCAGTAAATATTTTCAATGTATTTCCTAAATCAGCCGCAATATGTGGCTGGAATAAATCGTATTAAAATAATGAAAAATACAGCTTTGTCATGACATCATTTTATAATGAGAAGAATGCCAAGTATTCATCAAAAGAAGAAATAATTTTATAACACTAGGCTATATTATAATATTAAAAGGTAGTGTTATTTTATAGGACATGATGCTTTTATAATGAGGACTGTGTTTTAAATATATGACTGAGTTAAATACTGCAGAATCGAATATGTGTGGGTAGTCACTTGTTTCAGTTAGGAGGAAGCCAGTCCATGGAGGACTGAGACGAATGTTTTTTTTTAATAATTGCAATAGTACAGAAAGGTATACAATAACTGCAAACGTTTTTTGGTAATTGTACATCAACTGAATATATTGTGATGTAATAGAACATATCTTCCTATTACATAATTAAACCAATAAGGAAAAATGCCACATTATATTATGAAGGGGGATTCACATTTCTGATGTGGTATAAACATTCGTATGAAAAACTGGTCTATAATACACAGTAAACCATTATAATATGTTTTGTGGATGGATACTTCTTCCGATTATTATTATTATTATTATTATTACATGTTAAAATACACTTAGGCAACACTCACTATTAGAATTTTTTTTTCTATTTTTAAACACCTGTCATACATGTATATCGGCTTTATTATATGTATGTGATTTTTATGTGGCAATTATTTGCTTATCAACAGAGAAACACTGTTTTAATATTACATGTCCTGTCCTGGCAGATTGTCCCATGGTATATCTATAAAAAAAATGTAAATTATTGGAGAATTTGTCTTAATATTTCTGTTTGTATTAACATACGTTCTTTGTGATATTTATTTAAATTACTTAAATAATATATTACCGTATAGTTCCTATTTTGCTCACTACTAGAAAAATAAATGTATTTCTAATCACCGTATAACCAGCTAGGAAATCATTGCTGTATTAATAATCACTGCAACAATCAATGATAAGTATATTAATTATATGACGATACAAAACAACCTGAAATAATATTAGAGACATTCCAGGCAATCGAAGTTACGTAAAAACGACAACAAAGCATGTATCGCATGTATGTCACCTGATGTCACCTAACATCGCATGTATGTCACTTAATATCTCCTAACATTTATAATCATATATTCCGAATTTGTATGCTGCTTATTAAATAACTGCGTTACTTATCAGTAATTAGTTTTACTAATATAAATTACTAATTTACTAATTTACTATCTAATGTATCTTTTTTCCTGATTAATTTTAAAATATGGATACAATATATACATGTGCATGTACTGTATAAGGAGATATTTACACAAGTGAAATAATGAATATATATATATATATATATATATATATATATATATATATATATATATATATATATATATATATATATATATATTCATTATTTCACTTGTGCTGTGCAAATCTCTCCTTACAATACATATACATGTATATATTTTCCCTCTCTCTCTATATATATAGATCCACAGGTGAGGCAAACAGCACTGCAGTAATCATCTAGTGCACGCAATCAGGCCCTCCCAAAGGCCACATAATATAGATAAATAAATCCAGGATTGCGGCACTATTGAAAAAAAAAGAGAAGAAATATTCAAAAATGCAAAAAATGGAATGGAACATTTTGCATTTTTGTATATTTATTCTCTTTTTCAATATATTTTACGTGTAGCGGTCCTGGACTAATTATTTTTTTCTCTCTCTCCTCTCTCTCTCTCTCTCTCTATGCTCTCTCTCTCTCTCTCTATATATATATATGCTCTCTCGCTCTCTCTCTCTCTCTATATATGCTCTCTCTCTCTCCTCTCTCTCTCTATATATGCTCTCTCTCTCTCTCTCTCTCTCTCTCTCTGCTCTCTCGCTCTCTATATTTATGCTCTCTCTCTCTCTCTCTCCTCTCTCTCTATATATATGCTCTCTCGCTCTCTCTCTCTATATATCCTCTCTCTCTCTCTCTCTCTCTCTGCTCTCTCTGTCTCTCTCTCTCTCTCTACATATGCTCTCTCTGTCTCTCTCTATGCGCTCTCTCTCGCTCTCTCTCTATGCTCTCTCTCTCTCTCTCTCTCTCCCTCTCTCTCTCTCTCTCTCTCTCTATGCTCTCTCTCTCTCTATATATATATGCTCTCTCTCTCTCTCTCTCTCTCTCTCTCTCTCTCTCTCTCTCTCTCTCTCTCTCTCTCTCTCTCTCTCTCTTCATTATGTATTTATTTATTTTTTAGCTGTGTACTGTGTATTGCATACCATATATATATATTTTGCATGTTGTGCTAGTGACACATTGGTATTAGTATAATTCAATATTGTCTGCAGTATTGCTGTAGAATGAATGGTCTAAAGTCTTTGAAGAATGCATTGAGCAGAACTAATGACAGGGAGTTTCACCCGTCCAGATCGATAAAGGTATCGATCAGGCTTGTTGCACGTCTACATAAATAATGTTTTCCTTTCCCACAGAAGGCGTCTGTGTCCGGAGATGTGATCAGCAGGGCCGATCCTCTGTATAGCACAGCTCTGCCTGACCTTTATCCCAGCAATGTCACCCACCTTACTACATACCGGCTAAACATGTGTCCGAGGGTCACAGAAAATAGAGATGACAGGTGACAATGGATCACAATAATATGGAGATTACAATGTATTACTTTGAAAATAAAATGGAATTATCTCTTGGGAAAAGAAACTTCCAACCAACATGGATTGTGTAGCTGTGCCAAAATATGCTGATTAATGAAAAGACAGGTAGCACTGGTGACCCACACTCAGATTTTATTATTTTCCTAAATATGCAACGAGAGATATGCCCTATTTCAGCCATCGCCCTGATTTCCTAGGATGTATCCTTAGTCCTTGGAGATGTCCCGGGATTTTACTTTTCATCATCTATCTGTACCATAAAATATCACTTTTATTACATGGTGCATTTAATTCTCTCTGTAACCAATTTCAATAAAAACTGAACCATATTTACGTTCCTAAAGCCCTGTGTTTTATAAAAAAATCTTCACAATAAACAGTTTTCCCCTTTTTTAATCTTTTGTTTCTCCCAAGTGGTGCTGATCTCCTGCAGCCCTCACGTCTTGTCTACATGCATTCTAATAATGGTGGCATGGCATTGCTCAAGGCGAATTTACTGATGGTGACCAAAGTGGACCAATGGCTACATTGTATTGAAATTGGAACATCACAGAAGCCCATGTGACAGGGTGACAACGCAGGAGCTCAACTGCCAAGCAGGGATGGAATGTTGTCCACCTATAACTTGGAGTGCCCAAGGGAGACCCTTCATGGCAGGGTCACCTATTATTATTTAAATTAAAGCTGCAAATATGAATACATTGATATAGGATATGAACATTACTTTTCAAATGAATATGACTTTTACAATGTCACTAGCATGTTTCTTTTATTCATTATTGGCAGTTATAAATTAGAATTATTTACTTAATATTGTTATATAAAATTATTTAATATAGCTTCTAACTTCAGCTTGTTCAATTGAGCTTTCAGAAAAACAAACAAAAAACTGGAAGCTGGTTGGTTTCTATGCAGAGCTACACCAGATTTTGTACTCTCCAGTTTTAGAAAATCAACCCCATATATGTTAAAGATTAAATTTCAGTTTTTGGGTGTACACATGCTTTAACACTTTTTATCTGAGTATATGTGTATATATATATATATATATATATATATATATATATATATATATATATGTGTGTGTGTGTGTATTACAGTTTTTTTTTATACAGCACCAAAAATGTACATATTGTACATTCACATCAGTTCCTGCCCTCAAAGAGCTCACAATCTAAGGTCCCCATGCATACACACATTCGTACATACACATACTAGGGCCAGTCGAGGAGCCAATTAACCTACCAGCATGAAACAAGAAAAGCCACTCCAGGTGGCTAAGCACTAACATTTGTGCGAAACCCGTCTACCTCTTTGTCCCCTGCTCCATCTGTCAACCACTTGTCATATGAAGATTCAATCAAAAGATTTTTGGAAGTGCAGCCATCCGGAATTATTTCTTTATGCAACCTACCAGTATGTCTTTGGAGTGTGGGAGGAAAATCAGAGTACCCAGAGGAAACCCATGCAGGCACATGGAGAACATGCAAACTCTATGCAGGTAGTGTCCTGGTGGGGATTTGAACTGAGGGCCCTAGTGCTACAAGGCAAAAGTGCTAGTCAATAAGGAAGCCATCTATGTAAGAACCTCATGTGCAACCAGCAGTCTAAAATCAGGGAATCCTCTCACTTTCTAATAAGAAGTCCAAAGGATACCCTAAACAGTTCACTTAAATACAAGTCTAGTGTATTTTCAGTTAGTAAATATTATTATTTTAGTGTTGTGTGCATGTAAAAAGTATTATTTGTACTTTTTACATGCACACATATTTTTGTTATTGTATGTTCATGTCCCCTTCCTTAGTCATCGTTCTGTGCTAGACAAATGTGACTGCATCCTGTCTGTAGAAGAGTACCTGGGAAATTATTTCAGGTGCTGGCAGCCATGCAGGTTAGAGTTCTGTGTATACACCATCGTGTTTACAGTACACACAGAGAACTGATCCATCTGAGTGGGCTACACTGACCGTCTGTTAGTAGACCACACACAGAGGGTACACACATCTGTCACTTGTAGGTCTATTACCAGTGGAGGGAACATGCTTCCAATACAGTTGTCTCCAAACTACGGCTCGGGGGACAGATGTGGCCCTTTGCTTGCCTTTATCTGGCCCTTTGTGCACTATTCTCCCACTGATACAAGACACTATTCTGCCAACTGACATTAACAATGGGGCACCATTTCTCCCACTGACATCAAGAAAGGGACACTATTCCACACAATGATACCAACGATGAGACACTATTCCTCACAATGATACCAACGATTGGGCACTATTCCTCACAATGATACCAACGATGGGGCACTATTCCTCACAATGATACCAACGATGGGGCACTATTCCTCACAATGATACCAACGATGGGGCACTATTCCTCCTCCTAATACCAAATATGGTGATGTTTGCTCCCACTGATGCAAGCAAATTTTCCACTCCAGCTGCCCCCTCCCCCCTAAAGTCTGGACAATAAACTGGCTCTTTGTTTCGAATGTTTGGAGACTCCTGTTCAAATCCATACTGTGCACCCACCACGGAATTAAAGACCTAGCACTGATAAGGATGCTGTGCAATGACAGCCCACTGGGACTATTTTAGTAAAGGAGTAGATAGAGGCTGTTTATTTAGCATAGTGGCAATGCCAAATAAAGTGAACCCTTGTTTACCTTTAATACCCAATCATTTGTGAGGGAAATTAAAAATAGCAGAATTTTTGCTAGGACATGATTGGAGGACTTCTTTAGTAAATCAACCCTGATATTTAATGCACGGATTTCTCAGGAAAGGGCAGCTGTATTTACACATTGGTCACCAATTAAGCGCATAAATAATAGTCACAGAAAACTGCACATGATTGTACCCAGTTTCATGAATTTAATACTCTCTTAAAGGTGTGTGTTTATTAGTCACTATATCAAAAGTCAGCAATGTAGTTTCGGCCTTAAAGTGCCAATTAACCCACATCATAAAAAACTATCAGTAAATGGTGTATTACATGCTGTTCACACTCACTCAGTCACTATGAGACTTATTTTCTGTATTCTGCAAAAAACCTGGTTGATCCTGCTGCTCTCTATCTCCACCTTCTGTTTATGTCCTCAATTCAGCTAGGGATTTTGCAGCTGTGGTGGCAACTTTGCACATGCTCAGTTTTCAGACAGTTTCTATTCTGAGCATTTCCTCCCTATCACATCTGAGCAGCCCATGTGACTATATAGTTACACATGTGGGTGTATTCACAGTGGTAAGTGACAGCCCACTCCCTCCCTCCTCCTCCATGCCCACTAACTAGCTAAACACAATGGGGATGGGATATTACATGTAGATTAATGGTGACTTCACCTCCATGTTATTCTAAGACTCCATGCACACTGGCTTAAAAATTGCTACTTCTACAGGAGTTTTGTGTTCTGCCTGTAGAAGCAGCTCTATGTTATCCTATGTGTCCATGCACATTAGGATGATTATTTTGAGCTCAGCATTTAGAGGCAGGAAATAAACCCTTCTGGTTTGCGTTTCTGATTGGAGCTTTCTGGCAGAAAAAAAACACAAAACTCTCCTAAACTCATCTAAACTGTGTACAAAAACACTCTATATGAGTGTATTTTTCTGCCAAGGGAACTGAGATTTTTTTTAAGCCCAGTGTGCACGCAGCCTAAGACACAGGCTGGAGGGGCCGTGACACAGCCTGTGACTGGCACAAATCAGCCCACAGCACGTTATTTCCCCCCTTCCTGCCCAAGACAATTTTCAGCTTTCAGCGCTCTTGCACTTTGAATGGCAATTGCGCTGTCATACAACATGTACCCAAACTAAATTTTTATCATTTTCTTCCCGCAGCTTTCTTTGGGTGATATTTGATCACCACTGGGGTTTTTATTTTTTGCTAAACAAATTTTAAAAAAATAAATACTTTTTTCTTGATGAGGTGGCACTGATAAGGTGGCACTGATGAGGAGGCACTGAAATATAGAATTGATGGGCACTGATAGGCGGCACTGATGGGCACTGATAGGCTGCACTGATGAGCACTAATAGGTGGCACTGATAGGTGGCACTGATGGGCACTGATAGGCGACACTGATGGGCACTGATAGATGGCACTGGATAGGCAGCACTGATGAGGAGCTACTGACAGGCATTACTGATTGGCATCTGAAGGGCACTGACAGGCATTACTGATGGGGCACTGATTGGCACATTTATGGGCACTGATTGGCACTGTTATGGGCACTGATTGGCACACAGACTGACAGCTGATGGGTACAGACTGGCAGCTGATGGGCACATCTGATGGGGGCTGTGCAGATAATCAATGTGCCAATTGCTCTGCCTGTCAGCGCGAACCAAGGAAAGCCATTTACCGGCACTTCCTGGTTCATGCGATGATCAGCTGTGATTGTTCACAGCTGATCACGTGGTATGGAGCCTCTGTCAGAGGCTCCATACCATGATCTGGGATGCGGTGTGTCAGACTGATACACCGCACCACTGATCGCCACGCCAGTCAGGGTAACTCCACTTTTGTGGGGGAAAAAATAGCAAATAAAGAAAAAATAATATAGCGTAAACAATTGCGACACAAGTCATACTGTAATTGAATATTATTAAAAATTACCTTTCCTTTTCAAGCTGCAGCTCTGTAATTTTCTGAGAATGCATTGCAATATGGCTACCTGGGGTTGTTCTGTACACAGAGTGTGTACTGACCACTCCCCAGAAACATAATTTCCTGCTTGTGTGATTGGTTCACCAATTTTCCCAGAAGTCTGCCTAAGATACAAGTCAGATTTCGGGCATCCCCTGCAACAAAAATGTCATTTTAGGTGAGATACTCCCTGTAGGAATACATCTAAAGGGATGCAGGCCCATCAAATCCCCTCATTAGTGCTCTGCAGGTGCACATCTGATAGATAATTATGAAATCACTCCCATTAGACCCACTCACCACAGAGGCACAGAGGAACATACAGGGATTACTTCAGAATAACAAAAGGTAGGAATCTGCAACAAAGTTTGGTAAAATCCCTGCAATGTACATAGATCACCCAGAGGGGAATGTTTTTTTCTCAACAAAAGTGGAGCTATGCTTTAAACTTACCTTATCCCTCACTCTCTCAGGCTCCTCTTCTCTGTGCAACCAGACCGCGGAAGCCACTTTCTCTTCTGCGCTTTCTATGTCCGCCACACTCTGATGTCATTATGTATGATGTAGGACAAGCAGCCCTGCATTGTAAGTGAGGATGCCGAGGGCCTGCCCACAATCCACAGCATTGGAGGGAAGGGGAGAGCATCTGCTGCCATGGGAGTGAGGCACAAGGTAAGGAAAATGGTCCCTTAAGGGGCCCATTAATTTTTAATGGTCCCCTTAGGGAAAAACCCCCCCAAAAAACAAGCATTTAATCCTTGCAGTGCAGGTCGTCTTTTGAGTTCCTTGGAGTTCAGTTTTAAGCCTGTCCAGAATCCCCTTTGGTTTGGGAACATTCATGTCACTGATAATAAAGTTCTAAGTGGTTAGTTATGTTCAGCTGGATTTCTTCTGTAAGCTTAAAGATGTTTTGCTGCTTATCCAAGTAACTTCATTAGTTAGAACTTAGACTTCAATATTACAGGACAAGTCCAGTTAAATGTGACTGAATTCGGTTATACATGGCCATTTTTTTCATACAGCCAGTGAGCTGAATGCAAAAAAAACAAACAATTGTCCCTTTCACACGGGCCAACTCTGTTAAGATCAACAAGGGGATCTGTCCACTGATCACTTGCTGATCAGAGCAGTGCGGGCGGGTGAGCCATCTGTGTCCGCTCAGTTTATATAGAGCAGACATGGACAGAGTCCACTCTACACTATGGGCGGCCGGGAGTAAACGGACTTCACTGACTGTTTACACTCGACTGCCCTCTGATCTGATTCGCCTAGATGGAGTAGGAGGGATCCCCTTTCATTTTTTTTTCTTTAGCAGACCGGATCCAACAGGAGGTAGGCGGGTGTAAATGGACTTGTGTCCATAGAGGTGAATGTACTGACCGATCAGGTCCGCCTGAAAAATTGACAGGCGGACTTGATCGGGCACCCTTCGTGTGACAGGTGCCTTACAGATTTCACAAACGATCAACTTTTGTTGAGCAAAGATGGCCACACAGTGATTGAAATGTGTCTAATTCCTGCTGAACCAGCCAAATTTTGATCAGTGCATAGCCAGCCTAACTGAAAAGATACAGTATCTCACAAAAGTCAGTACACCCCTCACATTTTTGTAGATGTTTCATTATACTTTTTCATGTGACAACACTGAAGAAATGACACTTTGCTACAATGTAAAGTGGTGAGTGTACAGCTTGTATAACAGTGTAAATTTGCTGTCTCCTCAAAATAACTCAACACACAGCCATTAATGTCTAAACCGCTGGCAACAAAAGTGAGTACACCCATAATTGAAAAAGTCCAAATTGGGCCCAATTAGCCATATTCCCGTCCTGGTGTAATGTGACTCGTTAGTGTTACAAGGTCTCAGGTGTGAATGGGAAGCAGGTGTGGTAAATTTGGTGTAATCGCTCTCATACTAGTCACTGGAAGTTCAACATGGCACCTCATGGCAAAGAACTCTCTTAGGATCTGAAAAAAAGAATTGTTGCTCTACATATAGATGGCCTAGGCTATAAGAAGATTGCCAAGACCCTGAAACTGAGCTGCAGTACAGTGGCAAAAGCCATACAGCAGTTTAACAGGACAGGTTCCACTCAGAACAGGCCTCGTCATGGTCGACCAAAGAGGTTGCGTGCACGCGCTCAATATCCAGAGGTTGTCTTTGGGAAATAGACGTATGAGTGCTGCCAGTGCTCAGACCATACGCCGCACACTGCATCAAATTGGTCTGCATGGCTGTTGTCCGAGAAGGAAGCCTCTTCTAAAGATGATGCATAAGAAAGCCCGCAAACAGTTTGTTGAAGACAAGCAGACTAAGGACATGGATTGCTGGAACCATGTCCTGTGGCTTGATGAGACCAAGATAAACTTATTTGGTTCAGATGGTGTCAAGCGTGTGTGGCGGCAACCAGGTGAGGAGTACAAAGACAAGTGTGTCTTCCCTACAGTCAAGGATGGCGGTGAGAGTATCATGGTCTGGGGCTGCATGAGTGCTGATGGCACTGAGGAGCTACAATTCATTGAGGGAACCATGAATGCCAACATGTATTGTGACATACCGAAGCAGAGCATGATCCCATCCCTTCAGAGACTGGGCCTCAGGGCAGTATTCCAACATGTTAACAACCCCAAACACACCTCCAGGATGACCACTGCCTTGATAAAGAAGCTGAGGGTAAAGGTGATGGACTGGCCAGGCATGTCCTCAGATCTAAACCCTATTGAGCATCTGCAAGGCATCCTTAAACGGAAGGTGGAGGAGCGCAAGGTCTCTAACATCCACCAGCTCTGTGATGTCGTCATGGAGGAGTGGAAGAGGACTCCAGAGGCATCCTGTGAAGTGGCCACACAAAATGTTGACACTTTGAGCCCAATCTGGACATCTTGACTTCGGGATGTACTCGCTTTTGTTGCCAGCGGTTTAGACATTAATGGCTGCGTGTTGAGTTATTTTGAGGGGACAGCAAATTTACACTGTTATACAAGCTGTACACTCACTACTTTACATTGTAGCAAAGTGTCATTTCTTCAGTGTTGTCACATGAAAAGGTATAATGAAACATCTACAAAAATGTGAGGGGTGTACTGACTTTTGTGAGATACTGTATCTTTTCAGTTAGGCTGGCTCAAGTTGTCACTTGAAAAGATATACTTTTGTGAGATACTGTATGTCATAACCTGGATAAACGAGAACCCTCAAAGACAATTAAGAACAAAGACCTTGGTGGGTTCGATCACAAAAAAAAAAAATACATACACACATACAGTACACACACACATACACACATAGTACATACATACAGTAAATACACAGAGTACAAACTTTATACCAGTAAAATAAATCCCAAATAAATACATGATTTCTTTAGCAGCTGTGTTGTCAGATATGAGCAGAGGAATTTAAAACTGTGATTTTGTCTCGCACTTGATTAACATGAGCACACCTTATTCACTCCAAATGGCACTTTAGTAAATCAAACCCATTATGTGATAACATTGAATGCAATAATTTATTTCAGTTCGGGTGTTTCCATGATATCTTCTATGGAAAACCATGTTTATATTAATAATCATTGCCTGTTTGTCTTGTTGGAAATATTTAAAGTTTGTACTATTATTGCTATTCTATTATCACTATTACTATCATTACTAGGGATGAGCTTTGTGTTCGTGTCGAACCCATGTTCGACTCGAACATCGTCTGTTCGATCGTTCGCCGAATTGCGAACGATATGGGCCGTTCACGCCAAATTCGTGTGGCGCGTCACGGCCCATAATTCACTGCGGCATCGCAGTGCATTGCTGGCTGATGATTGGCCAAGCATGTACTATGACCCGCATGCTTGGCCAATCACAGCGCTGTCTGAACAGAGAGCCGTAATTGGCCAAAGCCAAGGAGGCTTTGGCCAATTATGGCTCAGGGGATTTAGTACACGCCCCACACTATATAAGGCCGCCTGCACGGCGGCCCTGTGTAGTGTGTGTCCCGGCGTTGAAAGAGATAGACAGAGAGACAGTGTCATTTGATTTGAGTTAGATAGATTAGGCAGAACAGTCAGTCAGTTTAGCTGCACTTACAGTGTATTGTGTATATATATGCATCCCAGGTGTTGCATATATATATATATATATATATATATATATATATATATATATACACTGTATTCAGTTTAGCTAGATCCGTTCCTGTTATCTTCCTACTGACAGGCAGGCTTGTCTTGTTACAGTATTTACAGCTACCTGAAGAAAATTGCTGGTGTTCTTTTGATCCTATTAGTACCACAGTCAGGCAGCTAGACTATTTACAGTTAGAGCAGTGCGTCCTGCTCACAGTGTTCAGCTAGATCCGTTCCTGTTATCTTCCTACTGACAGGCAGGCTTGTCTTGTTACAGTATATACAGCTACCTGAAGAAAATTACTGGTGTTCTTTTGATCCTATTAGTACCACAGTCAGGCAGCTAGACTATTTACAGTTAGTGCAGTGCGTTCTGCTCACAGTGTTCAGCTAGATCCGTTCCTGTTATCTTCTTACTGACAGGCAGGCCTGTCTTGTTACAGTATTTACAGCTACCTGAAGAAAATTACTGGTGTTCTTTTGATCCTATTAGTACCACAGTCAGGCAGCTAGACTATTTACAGTTAGTGCAGTGCGTCCTGCTGACAGTGTTCAGCTAAACCTACAAGTTAGTGTGGTGCGTCCACCTCACAGTGTTCAGCTAAACCTACAAGTTAGTGCGGTGCGTCCTGCTCACAGTGTTCAGCTAAAACTACAAGTTAGTGTGGTGCGTCCACCTCACAGTGTTCAGCTAAACCTACAAGTTAGTGCGGTGCGTCCTGCTCACAGTGTTCAGTTAAACCTACAAGTTAGTGGGGTGCGTCCTGCTCACAGTGTTCATCTAAAGCTACAAGTTAGTGCAGTGCGTCCTGCTCACAGTGTTCAGCTAGATCCGTTCCTGTTATCTTCTTACTGACAGGCAGGCTTGTCTTGTTACAGTATTTACAGCTACCTGAATAAAATAGCTGGTGTTCTTTTGATCCTATTAGTACCACAGTCAGGCAACTAGAATATTTACAGTTAGTGCAGTGCGTCCTGCTCACAGTGTTCAGCTAAACCTACAAGTTGGTGCAGTGAGACCTCTGCACAGTGTTCATCTAAAGCTACAAGTTAGTGCAGTGCGTCCTGCTCACAGTGTTCAGCTAAAACTACAAGTTAGTGCTGTGCATCCTGCTCACAGTGTTCAGCTAAACCTACAAGTTGGTGTAGTGAGACCTCTGCACAGTGTTCATCTAAAGCTACAAGTTAGTGCAGTGCGTCCTGCTCACAGTGTTCAGCTAGATCCGTTCCTGTTATCTTCTTACTGACAGGCAGGCTTGTCTTGTTACAGTATTTACAGCTACCTGAATAAAATTGCTGGTGTTCTTTTGATCCTATTAGTACCACAGTCAGGCAGCTAGACTATTTACAGTTAGTGCAGTGCGTCCTGCTCACAGTGTTCAGCTAAACCTACAAGTTAGTGGGGTGCGTCCTGCTCACAGTGTTCAGCTAAAACTACAAGTTAGTGTGGTGCCTCCACCTCACAGTGTTCAGCTAAACCTACAAGTTAGTGCGGTGCGTCCTGCTCACAGTGTTCAGCTAAACCTACAAGTTGGTGTAGTGAGACCTCTGCACAGTGTTCATCTAAAGCTACAAGTTAGTGCAGTGCGTCCTGCTCACAGTGTTCAGCTAAAACTACAAGTTAGTGCTGTGCGTCCTGCTCACAGTGTTCAGCTAAAAATACAAGTTAGTGCTGTGCGTCCACCTCACAGTGTTCAGCTAAACCTACAAGTTATTTTTTTGCGAGCTCTGCACAGTGTTCACCTAAAGTTACCTGTAGAAGGTTGGTGGTGTTTTCCTGATCCTATCACTACCGCAGGCAGCTAAAAAAGCTACAAGTTAGTTTTTTGCAAGCTCTGCACAGTGTTCAGCTAAAGCTACCTGTAGAAGGTTGGTGGTGTTCTCATACTACAGGCAGGCAGTTGATTTTGCTAGCTGCAGTAACAGTACATACATATATATATATATATATATATATATATATATATATATATATATATATATTTATATCCCAGCTTAGTGCAGCTACAGGCCATTAGTATGTCTGGAAGGCCAAGAAGGAGAGGCAGACAGTCACAAGCCAATAAGAGAGGGCAAGCAGGCTCTGTGTCTAGTGCTGGTCGTGGAGACGGTGCATCCTCATCAGCACGTGGCCGTGGGACACGCTTGGCCTTTTTTTCGGCAGCTGGCCATGTTGAGCCGCAACATGCGGAAGACTTGGTCGAGTGGATGACCAAGCCGTCCTCATCCTCCTCATCCTCTCTCACCCATGCCCAGGGTACTTTGTCTGGCAAAGCAGCAGCCTCTTCCCTCGGCTCAATGTCATCAGTGACTCATTCCCTAGCCCCACCATGTCCTCCTGAGGAGTCCCTCGAACTGTTTGACCACAGTGTTGGGTACATGCTCCAGGAGGATGCCCAGCGTTTGGAAGGATCTGATGATGATACTGAGCTCGATGAAGGCAGTAACATGAGCACGGACAGAGGGGGTGCCCAAGAAGGACAGCAATCTGGCAGTCATGCTCCCCCTGCTGCAGCATACTGCCAGGTTTGCTCCAGTGATGAGGAGGGAGGGGATGATGAGGTCACTGACTCAACGTGGGTGCCTGATAGGAGAGAGGAAGAGGAGGAGGAGGAGGCGGCACACCACCAACGAGGCAGGATGCCCTCCAGGGGCCAGCCTAAGGGCAGCACATTGACTGCATCACACCCCAAAGCTCCACATGTGCAGGGCGCTGCAGTCTCTGTGCGTTATTCAAAAAGTTCTTTGGTGTGGGCCTTTTTTGAGACGAGTGCATCAGATCGCACCGCTGCTATTTGCAACATATGTCTCAAGCGTATCTCGCGTGGCCAAAACATCTCCCGCTTGGGTACCACATGCTTGACCAGACATATGTTGACCTGCCATGCAGTTCGTTGGCAAGCGTATCTAAAAGACCCACACCAAAGAACAAAAAGGACCTCTCCTTGCTCCTCATCAGCTGAGATCTCCAACCCCACTATACCTTCAGTCCTCTCTGAGACCTGCACTGAGAGGAATGAAGGTGTAGAATTAGGTGTGTCACAGCCACGTACTTGTGGGCAATCTGCTTTTGGTACACCGACGTCAGATTGTACCAGGCAAATTTCCCTGCCCCAGCTGCTGCACCGCCGAAAGAAGTTTGCTCCCAGCCATCCACATGCGCAGCGGTTGAATGCTAGCTTGGCAAAATTGCTAGCACTTCAACTGCTGCCTTTTCAGTTGGTAGACTCTGCCCCCTTCCGTGAGTTTGTGGAATGTGCGGTTCCTCAGTGGCAGGTACCCAAACGCCACTTTTTCTCACGGAAGGCGATTCCGGCTCTCTACCGCCATGTGGAAGGCAATGTCCATGCCTCGCTGGACAGGGCGGTCAGCGGTAAGGTGCATATTACCGCTGACTCATGGTCCAGCAGGCATGGACAGGGACGTTACCTAAGTTTCACGGCGCATTGGGTGACTCTGCTGGCAGCTGGGAAGGATGCAGGACAAGGTGCAGTAGTGTTGGAGGTTGTTCCGCCACCATGCCTCCAAAATGCTAATGATTGTGACACACCTCTCTCCTCCACCCCCTCCTCTTCTTCTTCCTCCATGGCCTCTTCCTGTGCTTTGTCCTCGGAACCAGCGGTGCTCCGTAGCCGTTCAAGGGGCTACGCAAGTACGCAGGCCAAAAGATGCCATGCGGTGCTTGAGCTGGTGTGCTTGGGGGACAGGAGTCACACTGGGGCAGAGGTTCTGTCAGCTCTGCAGGGGCAGGTTCAGAGGTGGTTGACGCCACGCCAACTTAAGGCAGGAATGGTGGTTTGCGACAATGGCACCCACCTCCTCTCTGCCCTCCGACAGGGACAAATGACCCATGTGCCCTGTTTGGCTCACGTCCTTAACTTGGTGGTGCAGCGGTTCTTGGGCAGGTACCCGGGCTTACAGGATGTCCTGAGGCAGGCCAGGAAAGTCTGTGTGCATTTCCGCCGGTCATATAATGCCAGTGCTCGGCTGACGGACCTCCAAAAGGAGTTTAACCTGCCCAAGAACCGCCTAATCTGTGACATGCCCACCAGGTGGAACTCAACGTTGGCCATGCTGCAGCGGCTGCAAACGCAGCAGAGGGCCATCAATGAGTACCTGTGTGACTATGGCACCAGGACAGGGTCAGGGGAGCTTGGTTTTTTTCCCCACGCCAGTGGGCCATGATCAGGGATGCATGCACTGTCCTGTCACCATTTGAGGAGGCCACGAGGATGGTGAGCAGTGACAGTGCATGCATCAGTGACACTGTCCCCCTTGTCCACTTGTTGGAGCACACACTGCGTGGAATAATGGACAGGGCACTTGAGGCAGAACAGAGGCAGGAAGAGGAGGACTTCCTTAGCTCTCAAGGCCCCCTTTATCCAGACAGTGTTCCTGCGTGCCCGCCGATCACACAGGAAGAGGACGAGGAGGAGGAGGAGGAAGATTGTGTCAGTATGGAGGTGGAGCCTGGCACTCAGCATCAGCAGCAGTCTTTAAGGGATCAGTCCCAAGAAACACATGGACTTGTACGTGGCTGGGAGGAGGTGGCTGCGGACCATGTCGTCCTTAGTGACCCAGAGGACTCCGGACTGAATGCCTCAGCAAACCTACGCTGCATGGCCTCCCTGATCCTGCAAAGCCTGCGTAAGGATCCTCGTATTCATGGTATCAAGGAGAAGGACCAATACTGGCTGGCAACCCTCCTTGATCCACGTTACAAGGGTAAGGTTGCAGACCTTATCTTGCCATCGCAGAGGGAGCAGAGGATGAAACATCTTCGGGAGGCCTTGCAACGCAAGGGAGGTCTGTGCAACGCATTCCCAGAGACTGGGAGGTTACAAACTCCTGTTTCTGGACAATGTGTTGCTGAGGCTTCGGGCAGTCAAAGAAGGAGCGGTGGAGAAGGTGGCCGTCTGACCGATGCGTTCAAACAATTTTTTGGTCCGCAGCCCCAAGGTATGATCGGTTCCAGTAACCATCGCCAGCGTCTGTTTTACATGGTGCAGGAAAACCTAGGGGCAAGATCTGACTTGGACACCTTTCCCACCGAAAATCCTCTGGGTTACTGGGTCTTGAGGATGGATCACTGGCCAGAGCTTGCACAGTATACGATTGAGCTACTGGCCTGTCCTGCATCCAGCGTTTTTTCGGAACGCACATTCAGTGCTGCTGGAGGCTTTGTAACCGATCACAGGGTGCGTCTGTCCACCGACTCGGTCGATCGACTGACCTTCATAAAAATGAATCAGTCTTGGATCACCACCAGCTACCAAGCACCTGATGCTGATGTAACCGAATAATTTTTTTTTGAAATCTCAGATCCCTTCAAAGACTGCCTATACTGATGCTGAGTGACTATCCCTGAGAAATTATCCTCTTCCTCCTCAATCATCACGCTGATAGCTTGTAAGAACATTTTTGGTTCTGGGCGCCACCACCAGTGCCTAAGGCACAATTTTTCAGCCCCTGTTTAACAGGGGCGTGTAATTACAATTTTTGATGCAATACTTTGCAGCAGGGCTCGTTTCTGCGTTACAACTAGAGTATCTGTGAGGGGTTGCAGTGTTGTGGCACCAGCACCAGTGCCTAAGGCCCAATTTTTCAGCCCTTGTTTAACAGGGGCGTGTAATTACAATTTTTGATGCAATACTTTGCAGCAGGGCTCATTTCAGCATTCCAACTAGAGTATCTGTGAGGGGTTGCAGTGTTGTGGCACCAGCACCAGTGCCTAAGGCCCAATTTTTCTGCCCCTGTTTAACAGGGGCGTGTAATTACAATTTTTGATGCAATACTTTGCAGCAGGGCTTGTTCCTGCGTTCCAACTAGAGTATCTGTGAGGGGTTGCAGTGTTGTGGCACCAGCACCAGTGCCTAAGGCCCAATTTTTCTGCCCCTGTTTAACAGGGGCATGTAATTACAATTTTTGATGCAATACTGTGCAGCAGGGCTCGTTCCTGCGTTCCAACTAGAGTGTCTGTGAGGGGTTGCAGTGTTGTGGCACCAGCACCAGTGCCTAAGGCCTAATTTTTCAGCCCCTGTTCAACAGGGGCATATAATTACAATTCTTGATCTAATATTTCACAGCAGGGCCCATTTCTGCACCCTCCAAGAGCGAGTGAGGACTTACAGTGTTGTGGCACCAGCATCTCCACCACCACCACCAAAGGCCCAATTTTTCTGCCCCTGTTTAACAGGGGCATGTAATTACAATTCTTGATCTAATATTTCACAGCAGGGCCCTGTGAGGGCTTACAGTGTTGTGGCCACAACAACACCTAAGGCCCAAATTTCTGCTGATTATATAGGGCAGGCCCCTACTTTCAAACATCTAACTTACAAACGACTGCTACTTGCAAACAGAAGGAGACAACAGGAAGTGAGATGAAATATACCCCTAGGAAGGGAAATTCTCTCCTGTAAGAGTTAATATGGGAAAAACATTTCTCCTTTCCACTGATGCTTTCCAATCCTTGTTCCACAAAAAAACCCAAATTTTCAAAAAACATTTGTCATTGGGACAAAAAGTGAAGTTAAATCTTCTGAAGAGGAGGAAAGACAGCAAAACAAATGTCACAGGGGTGATAACCCTTCCCTATGTTTTCCAAAAAGCTTAAAAAAGATTTTTTGGCTGGAGCTAAACACATTAAAAATGTACCCGTTCAAAATTACAAACAGATTCTACTTAACAACAAACCTACAGTCCCTGTCTTGTTTGCACCGCCTGTATACTGCTGCTCAGAGTATATAGGGCCTGGTGGCCCCACACCTTTCCTTATTTTAATTTGGGTGCGGGGTTTAAGACCCAAAGGGCCTGGTAATGGACTGGGGGGTACCCATGCCGTTTGTCTCACTGATTTTCATCCATATTGCCAGGACCGGACATTACATTAAACCCGCAAGCAGTTTTAAATGAGATTTTTTCCTTTAAAAATTACATTTGGTGCAGGGACTGTTCTAAACACGGGAAACACACGCCACTTTACAGGCATACTATAGACACCCCCCAGGTACGATATTTAAAGGAATATTTCACTTTTTTTTTTTTACTTTAAGCATCATTAAAATCACTGCTCCCGAAAAACGGACGTTTTTAAAAGTTTTTTTTGCATTGATACATGTCCCCTGGGGTAGGACCCGGGTCCCCAAACCCTTTTTAGGACAATACCATGCAAATTAGCCTTTAAAATGAGCACTTTTGATTTCGAACGTTCGAGTCCCATAGACGTCAATGGGGTTCTAACGTTCGTGCGAATTTTCGGTCCGTTCGCAGGTTCTGGTGCGAACCGATCCGGGGGGGGTGTTCGGCTCATCCCTAATCATTACTACTAGTGGTTGACATTAGTAGCATGATTAAGCAATACACATAAATATTTAATACTGGCGATACATGAGATTTTAAAGTATAATAGACATTTTTTCGGATAGTGTAAGGAATGGTTAAAACTCCTGAAAGTGCACCACCATCGGGTCCGGAGTAAGGTCTATAGACGCTCAATTCTACCTCTTCTGATAATGGCATGAAGAGTTGTATCCTGCTGTTTTGGAAACAAACGTAGGCACCATCTATAGACATTTTTGGTTGAAAAAAGTAGCTGAAACTAATGAAAAGGAAGACCTGGTGGCCACGGAAATGGGCCTCTGGGAAAAATTCCTTACAAAATGTTTTTACTGGCACAAATTTTTCTCCTCTGAGGAGTTCAAAACTTTGTTGAACTAAATCCTCTTCCTTAGCGATTATTCTGGTGAGCCTCCTGGTCTTGTCTGATTGGTGGAACCTCTGGCCCCTCTCTCACTCCTCCCTACTGCTTTCTTCGCTTCACTTTTTCTTTCCCATTCCCCCCTCCCTTTTTTTTCTTTCTTCCTTTTTTTGTCTCCTTTCAATTGACACGACCCTATGGGTCATGTTTTCTTAGTTTTTTCTAAAATATTTACGGCATATACCATGTAAAATGCCACGCGGGGTACAGGGACTCTATTACATATTGATCAGTATCCTATGCATGCCATGGTTCTCCTTTTTTTTTTCATTGTATGGACCTTTCATGTACATGTACCATTATAGCTCTGCTTATGTTAAGATGTCTCTACTGTCCGTGTGTTCCTTACAAATAAAGTATTGAAAAAAAAACCCTGAAAGTTTTTTGCTACCATCTGTGTCCCCTCCCCTTTTCCTTCACTTCCTGTCATATGGACACAACAGAAAGTTAGAGGAAATCTCTCCAGTAATTCTAGTCCCCTGTTAGTTGCCACTGGCACAGGTGTCCCAAATTGGAAGATTTTGTCTCTATTCCTATTCTGATGACAACACAAAATTCTGTATTGCCTATTACCTTCAGTCTCGGTGACAGTGATCACAGAACAAATAGAGATATTGAATCTCCCTAGCAGGGACACAGACAGCAATAAAAACTGAAAAGAAAATCAGAGAAATCTTAGCACATATTAGGTCATGGTGATAAAAAAAAGCAAACATTATACTATTTGTTAACAGTTTGTTGCAGTTTTCTGTACTTATACATTTTATATTAGAAATATTCAATAGATTGAAATTCATAGAGGAGGAATATTAATGTATGTATGCTAATTTAGAATAAAGATTTCACAAAACAGAGCAGCCACCAGCACAAGGGACACTGTCCCTGGTGCTGATTTAAAAAATAATAACTAAATGTAAGCTTACGTACATTTTTTTTTTTTTTTTTGCAAGCAGTGTAAGTGTAAGCATACATACAGTGCCATGATAGACAGCCTCCAGAGGGCATTTTATTGCACTCAGACTGCACCTTGGAAAGCAGGGGTCTTTTTAATTGTCTACCTTTAAATATTTGTAGAGAAAGGCGCATGCGCGGCAGCTCATCGCCTGATCCGAGAGCTCCGCTATGGCCATATAACCCCTCCAGCGCAGCTCACAGCACTGAGCCCCAGCCGCAAACAGTCTCCATGGACAGGAGCCCCAGGATGGCAGGGAGTTCAGCCAGGAGAGACCTCTCCCGAGTTCTAGACACCGGACCGAGACCCGTGGCCTCAGCCAAGAAGGCGCCAGACGCCGCCACAGGAGGAGGAAAGCAAGAGAAGGAGGAATCCATAGCAGACCAGGATGTCTGCTCAGCAGGGCCAACGGGCCTCACAGTGAGTAATCACACTCATGGCTGCATGTCTCCCACCACCACAGAATCCCTAATTAGCAGGACCCTGGAGGATATGCCCCTCTCCCCATGGAAGACCTCACGGCCAGCCCAGAGAACTGTAGGGCCTACACACAGGGCTTACCCTCCACGCCCCAGGACTTTTCCTCCATGGTGTCTATGTTTTCCATAATGTTATCCAGGGGTCTCTCACAAACTTCCAACCAAATTATCACTGCCATCCAGGCTGACTTACAGCATTTAGGTGCAGGAAGCAATTGAAATCAAAGCAGACCAAACAGTAACTAGAGTGAACCAGAACACTGCCCAAATCCAAGATTTGCAGGACCAGCTTGAGAATGCATTATCCAAAATTGACAATTTCGAAAATCGTTCAACGAGATACAATTTCCGCATTAGGGGGGTCTATGAATCCTTCAAGGACGCTGATCACATTGTAAGTGCATTTATTAAGGAACTTATCCCCAACATCCCTGACCATCGCCTAGGGATGGACCGCGCTCACAGAGCACTACAACCCCCCAAGATGGCCTCCCGAGAGACCTTATAGTTAAACCGCACTTCTACAAAGTTAAGGAGGAGGTGATGCAACGTTCTCATGCTGAAGGGCCCCTAACGTTCCAGGGTCATCCCATACAAATCTTTGCGGACCCAAAAATCGATCACATACAGATGGTCCTTCCCCTTTCGCCTAACATTCTCCTTCAACAATAAAGCATATGGCTTCTCATCATTTTTCGAAGGTGAAAAGCTCCTGTTCCAGCTGGGCCTCATTTCCCAGGATCCAGAGTCGACACCGTCCAGCAGGGCTCCCAACTCATC
Organism: Aquarana catesbeiana; assembly: GCF_042186555.1. Classification (NCBI taxonomy): domain Eukaryota; kingdom Metazoa; phylum Chordata; class Amphibia; order Anura; family Ranidae; genus Aquarana; species Aquarana catesbeiana. The sequence continues at coordinate 117,845,922 of NC_133325.1, forward strand.
CTCCAAGAGGCCACCTTCATCCAGCCCTATCGCCCCAACGTGGCAGAAGCACCTATCCAAAAAATCCAAAGAATCCAGGCCTCCCTAACCAAAGCTTAAGGCCCGGGTACCACCTGAACCTGCTCTGACCCTATTTGATCCACCCGGATCCTCTGAAGAACACTTTTTCACTGTGACCCGGTGGCTACGCTAGACGTAGCACTCTATATCCAGACTCCATAGTTGGGAATCGCAGAACAATTGCATTCATGCATTTTTTTTGGTTTTGTCTCTCTCTTCTTCCAAAGTTTTAGGTCCAAGGAACTGTTCCCGTTCTGGTTGATTTCTCAAAGTTTTCAGTTACTCTGGTTTTTGTTACCCTGTTGCCCTACATACAGACACCTACTTATGTAAATTACATGGTTATTTTTACGATGTTTCTTAAAACAGCAGGACAATCTTAGGGCAAAGGAAAATAGCTTAAAGGAGTCGTTACTCCCCCCTACTTTGTACTTAATCTGCTGCACTGTCCTTCCCGGAAGAGGCGGGCTCCTCTCAGGCTCCTGAGCTGTCCTAGTTTGGCCCCCCACTAAGGGGACCCTGGCCGGCTCTGTGGTCAGGGATGACCTCTCCCCTCAGGAACCCTATATATTATGAAGGCGGCCGGGGCGGATGCCCTGCTCCTCCACCTGTCTCTGACTGGGAAAGGTTTTTATTCCTGTTTCCAGTTAGAGGCTGTTGGCATCCCCGGACCATGGGGGTGGCTTGTTCACTGTTGTTTTTGGGGAAGGGGATGATGGTGTGCAGGAATAGGTTCTCACACACCATTGGGGTTTTGGAAAATATTTCTCACCTGTTTCTGGTTGTTAACATGTTACGTCTCTCATGCTTCCTCCTAGAAGGTCCACCTCTTCCCTCTACAATCTCCACTTCTTCTTCTCTTCTCCCTCGAAAGTCACCTAGACTTCCACTCCCTTCCGAATCAGAAGTTTTCCTCTGCTCCGCACAAGGTAAGTCCCACTCAGTCATGGTAGATACCCCCTCCTCTGATCCATGCACGTAAATGACACGCCACCACCGCAAATACACATAGTTTCACATAATGTGCAGGGCCTTAATTCCCCTGTCAAACAGAGAAAATTGTTCAAGCTTTATCAATCCCAAAAGTCTGATATCCTTCTGCTTCAAGAGACCCACTTTCCCAAGTCTTACAATCCATCATTTATTCACCAACACTTCCCCCAATTTTATCTCTCCAACGCAGAGAATAAAACAAAAGGAGTAGCTGTCTGTTTTTCTAAACATTTAAATTTTGCTACCGGTATGTAGCATATCACCAAGGATCCCTCAGGTAGATACATTCTGGTAAAGGGCACCATGGATGGAACGCTATATTAATTTGTCTCATACTACACCCCAAATAAAGCTCAAGACAATTTTTTTGCCTCGATTATGTATTCCTTTACACTCCAGTTTGAGGGAATCATTATTCTAGGAGGTGACTCGAACATAGCGTTTGATCGTGCTCTCGACAAATCGGGATCAGGCCAGCCCCGCTCCAGGCGACCCCCCAAACAAAGTATAAAAATTGCCAAAACCCCTCTATGACTCTGGACTGGTGGATATTTGGAGGGAGCTCAACCCCCATACCAAAGACCATACCCATTACTCTGCCCTGCACCAGACCTATACCAGGATAGATCATGTTTTCATTCAAGCGACACACATACCCCTCGCGGTAAAGTAGACTATCAGAGACTCTCCTATCTCAGATCACTCAGTGGTTACTCTCTCCCTCCGCCACTCAGATAACACAAAAAAGAATTTAAATGGCGACTCAACAAATCGCTTCTAAGAAATCTGGTCCACTGTATTTTGTTAGAGAAGGACCTCAAAGATTATTTTCAAATGAATGACGCAGAGGCAATCTCCCCAGCTACTCTATGGGCGGCCCACAAAGCAGTGATGAGGAGCAAAATCATCCAGCTTTCTTCCCGTATAAAAAAAAAGAACACCGAGCCGAGATAGATAACCTCACTAAAGAATAGCAGGAATCTTGTAAGCGTAACAAACGAGAACACACTCAGTCATCACTACGAAAACTAGAAGCAGCCAGATTGAAGCCCAACCTGGCCCTCACTACCGAGGCTGAAAAACACCTCCGTTGGTCTGGGGCAAGGTTTTATTCTCAAAAGGATAAAATTGGGTCCAAACTAGACACCAAACTATTACCCAAACCACGTCTGTTGGCATTTCCCAAAATCCGTTTGCCTTCTGGCTCAAGGAGTTTCTCGACTCCATTTCACTTCCCAAAATTTCACTCTCAAACAGGGCTCTACCCCTGGCCCTGATGGTTTCTCGGTGGGCTACTACAAAAAATTCTCCGGCACCCTGACACCTTACCTGGTCAGATTTTTTAACTCCCTACAATTAGGATCTCCCCTGGATAAATCCTTGAACCTGGCATACGTTTCAGTTATACCCAAACCAGGAAAAGACCCCACAGTGACTGACAATTATCATCCGATCTCCCTGATCAACAATGATCTTAAGCTGTTAACAAAAATACTGGCAAACCGTCTATCATCATTCATAGCCCAGTATGTCCACAAAGACCAGGCGGGATTTATCCCGGGAGACCAGGTAAGAAGGGCTATAGACGTGGTAACCCTTTCTCAATGGGACGGGGACCCTCTCAGGAGGGATTTCTGCTTTCCATTGATCTTCAGAAAGCATTTCACACGGTCACATGGCCATATATTTTCAAGGTCCTGGAAAGATGGGGACTAGGCCCCAAATTCCTGGACATTCTACACTACTCCAATCCAAGTGCCCAAGTAAGAATGCAGGGCAGGTACTCAGACACGTTTAATATAGAGAAAGGCACCAGACAGGGTTGCCCATTTTTTGCAATCACCATAGAATCCTTAGCAATCACCATTCGTAGCCACCCAGACATTAAAGGGGTCACATGCGGACCTTAAGAACATAAATGTGCCCTATTCGCGGACGACCTACTCCTCTTTGTTACATCGCCTCTCATCTCCACCCCTAACATTATTAAGCTCCTTCAGCAATTTGGGGTAGCCTCAGGTCTCTGTGTCAACGTATCCAAATCCGCAGCTCTGAACATTTCAATCTCGCCGGACCTTCTTAAACCTCTGCAGACACATTTCCCTTTCGCATGGAGCTCAACATCTATTCCCTATTTAGGCATCAACCTAACCCCTAGATTTGACATGTTATTCGCTACCAACTATCCCCCTCTGTTCAAAAAACTTGAAGCTGACATGTCAGCATGGTCCAAGCATGATCTATCCTGGCTGGGCAGACTGAACTCCATAAAAATTACCCTCCTTCCCCACCTCCTGTACCTCTTCCAATCCTTTCCAATCCCGATTAAGAAAGCGCAACTCCTTCGGTTTCAATTCCCCATCCTGAAATTCATCTGGGGATCCAAGGGCAGACGATGCTCCAAAGAAACACTTTATAGACTCTAAACCCAAGGAGGTCTAGCCCTCCCTAATATTTGGTGGTATTACCAATCGGCGCAAATAGCTCAGGTCTCCATAGCCTATTCTAGGGGCCCTAAACCAGACTGGCTACTGATGGAGATTCAAGCGACACCGCGTCACACGATAGACTACTTATTTTGGGCTCTTCCTCTCCTCAGACCAGCGATATTAGCCCCAACCCTCTCTCACTGAATGTCTTTGTGGGATAGACTTCAAAAATACTCCTCCCTAACTTCTTCCATTCGCCCACTTACTCATTTATTCCACAGCCCAAAATTATCCCCTGGCCAAAACATACTTGCATTCAAATGGTGGCTAGACAAGGGCCTTTATAGAATTGGACACTTCCTAAACTCCATGGGCCCCCTTACTGTCGGGTACTGTGTGAGTAAATTAGAAATGCCTGACTCGGAAAGATATAGACTAACCCAAATTACTCACTTCCTGCGATCCAAATGGTCTGACAAACCAGATCCCCTACACTGACTGCATACGAGACGTGGTGCTCCAAAATAAAGGATCAGAGGGGGGGGTATCTCTATTATCTACAACTCGCTAGCCAGAACCTTAAACAAACCGCTTTATGCCCGACTTTGGGAACAAGACCTTGCAGATGAGTTGGACTTGAATAAATGGTATCAATGCTTTCAAAGATCTTTCAAAAGCATCATGAACATTTCTCTAATGGAAGCTAGCGTTGAAATTACCACACATTGGTACCGAGTCCCTGCCACCCTTGCTAAAATATTTCCAGAATTATCCCCTCTGTGTTTCAGGGGATGTGGCCATATCGGATCTCTACTTCATATATGGTGGACATGCCCGCAACTCTGGAACCTTTAGAACTGCTTTTTCCACATATTGCGGAAGATCACAGGAGTCGCAGTTCCACAGGTTTCCGGAAGTAGCACTTCTCAACATCCAGGTAGAGAAAATTTCCAAACACACACAATCATTGATCTTTTTATATGCCCTTAGGAGCCAAAATCACCATAGCCAGGAACTGGAAAAGGCACTCAGTACTGTTAGCTGGAACGAAACGTAAAATCTCCTGGATCATGGCCCAGGAGAAGATTGTCAGCTAGTTCCTGGACAAAACCCACAAATTCAAATTAATCTGGGAACCCTGGGCAAACTACATAGGTATACCATTACTTCCAGGCTCGTAGACGTCCCTGATTACATCCTCACTCTCTAGGTGACCTTCCTTCCTGATGACACTTTTCTCCCTAATGATACTCGCTTTTCTTTTCCCTCTTCTCTTTCTTTTCCTCTATTTCTTCACATGGAGACGAAGCATCTTCCTTGTCTGACTCGCTTACAGGTGGATGTTGGCCGATAACATTCAATTAGCCTCTTAAACTCCCATGGTTTAGGCCATAATGTAAGGTACTCAGAGTCAGATAGACAATACCATAAAGAACTGTATGTTTGTTCCTATGACCACATTACTCAACATTTCCCCCACAATGTAACATTATGGGCAGACCAGGGCAGACATGCGTCTCCCTTTCGACCGGCCATTTTCATTGTCAGGAGGAATTGTCCCAGTCCGTCCTCTCCACAGTGTTTTCCCCTTGGGGTGGAGAAATGGCCCAATATGAGCAATCAATCTCCTAGTTTATCACCGTTTACACTTTTGGTCGGTTGAACAGGATTGACTTCTCGTTGCACTCAGACAGCGAGTGAACATGTCTCCCTGATCTCGTATTAATCCCAAGCACTACCCTCCCCTGGGCTGGGTGGTCTCATACCTGCTTTATCTAGTGGTCAGCTATAGATGATTATTGTTGTTGTATACCTGTTTTGTTACTGTACTCTCACGTGAAATGCCTTACCTAAATTTGAAAGTAACATGTATTTTTGTACTGTATATTATAAAACCAATAAAAATATTGAAAAGAAATATTTGCAGAGAAACACATACGTGTACAACGAAAGCACATACATTTTATATGAATAAAGAAAGTAATAATAAAATAAAAAGGACAAACTGGATATATAAACCTATAATTATTAGCATGGCAATATAATATCAAGTGATACAGTGGTACCCAAACCCTAACTATATTTTAATTCATACCCGTGCATATTAGGAACGTATAAACTTATTTTATATTATGAAGGGTTCCATAAACATCATGCAGAATGCTGTAACTAAAAGCATCCAATCAGAAATCATATTTTTATTAGTAAGCTTATATGTGCAATATACACAGTATCTCACAAAAGTGAGTACACCCCTCACATTTTTGTAAATATTTTATTATATCTTTTCATGTGACAACACTGAAGAAATTATACTTTGCTACAATGTAAAGTATAGGAGAAAGAAAGTGGCCGCACACTGGAACGAGAAGTTTACTTGACAGGAATCTTTATTGTCGCATGCCAGACAGGTGATACAGGACTAAAGTTACCCTTTCACGCGGATATACCGTGCTTGTTCACAACAAAGTAGTGACTCGTGTACAGCTTGTATAACAGTGTAAATTTGCTGTCCCCTCAAAATAACTCAACACACAGCCAACGATGTCTAAACCACAGCTGCTGGAAACAAAAGTGAGTACACCCCTAAGTGAAAATGTCCGAATTGGGCCCTAAGTGTCAATATTTTATGTTGCCACCATTATTTTCCACCACTGCCTTAACCCTCTTGGGTATGGAGTTCACCAGAGCTTCATATGTTGCCACTGGAGTCCTCTTCCACTCCTCCATGACGACATCATGGAGCTGGTGGATGTTAGAGACCTTGCGCTCCTCCACCTTCCGTTTGAGGATGCCCCACAGATGCTCAATAGTGTTTAGGTCTGGAGACATGCTTGGCCAGTTCATCACCTTTACCCTCAACTTCTTTATCAAGGCAGTGGTTGTCTTGGAGGTGTGTTTGGGGTCATTATTATGTTGGAATACTGCCCTGCGGCCCCGTCTCTGAAGGGAGGGGATCATGCTCTGCTTCAGTATGTCACAGTGCATGTTGGCATTCAATGAACTGTAGCTCCCAGTGCTGGGAGCACTCATGCAGCCCCAAACCATGACACTCCCACCACCTTGCTTGACTGTAGGCAAGACACACTTGTCTTTGTACTCCTCACCTGGTTGCCACCACACATGCTTGACACCATCTGAACCAAATACGTTTATCTTCGTCTCATCAGACCACAGGACATGGTTCCAGTAATCCATGCCCTTAGTCTGCTTGTCTTCACCAAACTGTTTGCAGGCTTTCTTGTGCATCATCTTTAGAAGAGGTTTCCTTCTTGGATGACAGCCATGCAGACCAATTTGATGCAGTGTGTGGCGTATAGTCTGAGCACTGACAGGCTGACCCCCAACCCCTTCAACCTCTGCAGCAATGCTGGCAGCACTCATACGTCTATTTCCCAAAGACAACCTCTGGATATGACGCTGAGCACGTGCACTCAACTTCTTTGGTCGACCATGGCGAGGCCTGTTCTGAGTGGAACCTGTCCTGTTAAACCGCTGTATGGTCTTGGCCACTGTGCTGCAGCTCAGTTTCAGGGTCTTGACAATCTTCTTATAGCCTAGGCCATCTTTATGTAAAGCAACAATTCTTTTTTTTCAAATCCTCAGAGAGTTCTTTGCCATGAGCTGCCATGTTGAATTTCCAGTGACCAGTATGAGAAAGTGAGAGAGATAACCCCACATTTAACACACCTGCTCCCCATTCACACCTGAGACCTTGTAACACTAATGAGTCACATGACACCGGGGGAGGGAAAATGGCTAATTGGGCCATATTTAGACATTTTCACTTAGGGGTGTACTCACTTTTGTTGCCAGCGGTTTAGACGTTAATGGCTGTGTGTTGAGATATTTTGAGGGGTCAGCAAATTTAAACTGTTATACAATCTGTACACTCACTACTTTACATTGTAGCAAAGTGTCATTTCTTCAGTGTTGTCACATGAAAAGATATAATAAAATATTTTCAAAAATGTGAGGCGTGTACTCACTTTTGTGAGATACTGTACATAAATATATATATATATATATATATATATATATATAGCCTTATATGTAGAAAACTGAAGACTAATTAGTTTATCTAAACATAAGAACAAAATGTACTATATTGTAGCATTCCAGTCCTTAGGTGTATTTGCATTTGCTTTCTATCTGCAGGATTTTTCCTATATACTCATCTGGTGGTCCCTCTAGTAATACACTTCCTTTCCTAAGGTGACAGCACTTTCTCGCTCTGCTGTATCTAATGAAGAACATCACTGTTACCCTAAGCTGCATGGTAGTGATTTAGACTACAAAACACCTCCCTCATCTCCATAAAATGGAGTGGTGGTGTTCTGCTGTCTGCAGAGGTGATAACACCTCTTTGGATTTCAGTGCAACAGAATGAAGAGCAAAATGAGCGCTTGAAATTACAAGTTTTATATAATATGTGAGTGACTGCACATCAAAAAGGAGTGCCACCATAATAAATGTATTGTTACAATTTTTTCAAAACAACATTTAAAAGAGACATCAGCTGACAATATCAAATCTCCAATATCTCCATTATCACACAAACCCTATAGCATTATATAATATTCAAACTAAACCTAAAACTAAGTTAGGGCGTGAGATTTTTCCAACGCGTTTCAATCCTTCTTCAGGAGACACAGAGATTTTTTCTATCGGAAGCAACTTTATTTTTTGTCAGCCATTTAAAAAGACCCCATTCTTTGCTCCAAAAGTCCTGGTGAGATCCCCTTTAGCTATCACCCCGGCCTAATGTGCCACAAAAAAACCTGCAGGCATCAGGCAAATATATATGAGGTAGTAATTACTGCTGTTATCTATGCAGCAACCCACTTAGGAATAGTTTAGATCAACATTCATGATTACTTCTCCTCCCAGACCTCCAACCCAGAAGGGTCTTATAAGCAACCCTATACTGGGAAAACCATATCCTAAACGGTATCGAAGTGTACTATGTGTAATGATATAAAGAAAATGGAACTATTATACATGTGAAGGAGTAGAAATAATAATGGGTAAATCCATAATAAATACCTGTATGTGTGCAAGGCTCACCACATTTATGTGTTTGTATGAAGTCATGAAGTTACAAGCTCACTGAATTTCTGACAGGATCAATAAGTATTTTTTGCACATATTGCAGTGATAAAACAAAATGCTTTTAATGTTATATTTACCAGACCAGAAGGGAGCAAATAAGCGCTGATCATTGTTAGGGTTTACATACACTTTAATATAATCAAACACAGCCTTGCTTTATCTTTTTGCATGAGTCCCTTTTCTCTTCGAGTCATTCATTTTGCAAACATGTACCATTCTAATGAATGTCCTACATGTGTTAATTGCCTGTCTGCACCCTGTCTATTGGTTATATCAGCGTCACAGTGGTCACACAGCATGTATTGGGGTATCAGCCATCAGGGCTGAAAGATAAAATTATACCTGTTGCAATATTTAACTTGTAACTTAACAACCAGCTCAGCAACTAACAGCTTGGAAAATGGAGCCTCTTAAAAATGGATTATTTCACTTATTGATTTTTATGGACAGCTCAGTTTGCCAGTAAGAGCGACATGTATTAATGAGTAACTATGTGAGAAGCACACGGTGCCCAGTGCAAGAAGGGAACCTGCAATCTCAGCCTTAATCAGAAGCTTCTAAAAAGAGCTGACTTGTACAAAGAGGTCATTGTGTGCTGATACAGCATATGAACAATGAATAATATCTCTATTACAATTCAGCATTTTCACAAAAACTTGCTGCATAAACTGCTGAGCGGTATTTGCCTGTTAGGGTGGCCATAGACTGCCTGGTATTAGTATCGCCTGCAATGGTTGAATTCATATTTGGCTGCGTTAACCTTCCCTGGCGCCCACTATTGGAGAAGCTCATTATTGCAAACAGATTTCCCAACTTATTGCAATAAATATTGATCTTTACCAAAGAAAGGAATGGTTTAAACATCAATTCCAGTCATTTTTGTTTTGTTTTATGTTAATAGCCTTTGGAAGAGTAAATACTGTGCCTGTGACTGTATTGGGTAGATTTCACCTTACTTCCTGTCTCTGTGGCAGCAGGTGACAGAAAGACAAAAAATGAGGGGAGTGGTTGTCACTAGGGATGAGCTTGTGTTTGTCCTGAATGTGGAAGCTAGCTGTCATTGCTTAGCCAATGAGCTGTGGGCAGGAGATTCCCCACCCTTCAGCTGCACGTGTACATACAAAAGGGTAGGGATGCTTATGACATCAGCTAGCTAATATGGCCACGTGGCCATAATAAGTCAATAATATTGACCTAATATGGCCATGTGCCCATATAAGGTCAATGATGTCGCAAGCAGACCTGCCCTTTAGTGTATGTCAGCTCTGGGGGGTGGGGAGTCTCCCACCCACAGTTCACTGACCCAAAAATGATCATTTCACTCAAATGTGGTATTTAATTTATGGGTGGATTCTAGTGGCCTTGGCCAATCACTAAGGTAGATCTATGAAAGTGCTGAGTGCTGTGACTTGCATGTGCATGATGGCAGGCATGTATAAACTGCCATAGATGTCAGGCTCCCTATAGCCCTTTACTCATAGCAGTAAAGTGGGTCCTTTCTGCAATTATAAAACACATTTCATACATGTGGAGAGAGTCAACAATTCAAAGCCTCTCTTTCTATATTGTGAGCCTTATAAGTTTCAGTGCTAGAGCTGGCAAAAAAACATCTACCTCCATGACATATTACTGTCACTCCTACCACAGTTACATCATATATCTGCCCAGATGCTTTCTCAAAGAATGCATTAGTGTAAAAATCCTCTTCATAACCACTTTATATGGTGATTTTTTGCATGCATGGTAACTTAATTACCATTAGGGTCATAAATGCAATCCTCACCCATACATATGGTTCTTGCATTTAGGGTACTAAGGGCCCAAGTAAGAGCAGAACTATTGGAGATACAAAGGAGGCATCTACTCCTGAGACCTTGAAGCCTAAAGGGTTCAAATATTGGAGACTCAATAAACGTAAGCCACACATATATCATTACCCTCTTTTCTGCACAGAAAAGGGAATGATTAGCATTTGCTTACACAGAGTATATTCCAAAAAGTTGACACACCTGTGTAGCTTAAAATGTAATTCTTTAACTCAAATTGCTTGTCATCTCCTCAGAAGTAGGGATAAACCCTTCAGTATTCGCTGGGAGCCAAACATCATAATAGCGGTATTACTTCTGCTATTATACATGCCAGCTTTTCGCTGTCAATGGTTGCCAAGGATGTTGGCAGTCCTTAAAACCAGTGATGCCAGCAGCTCTATTCATTAACATGGCTAGGAATCCATGGCCATGTACAATGCCTTGAAAAAGTATTCATACCCTTGAAGTTTTCCACATTTTGTCATGTTACAACCAAAAAGTAAATGTATTTTATTGGGTTTTTATGTGATAGACCAACACAGAGTGGCACATACTTGTGAAGTGAAAGGAACATGATAAGTGGTTCATACTTTTTTTTACAAATAAATATCTGAAGTGTGGTGTGCATTTGTATTCAGCCCCCCGAGGCAATACTTTGTAGAACCACCTTTAACTGCAATTACAGCTGCAACTATTTTTGGGGATGTCTCTATCAGCTTTGCACATCTAGAGAGTGACATATTTGCGCATTCTTCTTTGCAAAATAGCTCAAGCTGTCAGATTGGATACAGAGTGTCTGTCACAAATTCTCAATTGGATTTAGGTCTGGACTTTGACTGGGCCATTCTAACACATGAATATGTTTGATGTAAACCATTCCATTGTAGCTCTGGCTGTATGTTTAGGGTCATTGTCCTGCTGGAAGGTGAACCCCAGTCTCAAGTCTTTTGAAGACTCTAACATGTTTTCTTCTAAGATTGACCTGTATTTGGCTCCATCCATCTTCCCATCAACTCTGACCAGCTTCCCTGTGCCTGTTGAAGAAAATCACCCCCACAACATAATGCTTCCACTACCATGTTTCACAGTGGGGACTGTGTGTTCAGGGTGATGTGCAGTGTTAGTTTTCCACCACACATAGCGTTTTGCTTTTAGGCCAAAAAGTTAAATTTTGGTCTTATCTGACCAGAGTACCTTCTTCCACATGTTTGCTGTGTCCCCCAAATGGCTTCTTGCAAACTGCAAAAATAACTTCTTATGGCTTTCTTTCAACAATGGCTTTCTTTTTGCCACTGTTTAATAAAGACCAGATCTGTGGAGTGCACGACTAATAGTTGTCCTGTAGACAGATTCTCTCACCTGAGCTGTGGATCACTGCAGCTCCTCTAGAGTTACAATGAGCCTCTTGGCTGCTTCTCTGATTATTGTTCTCCTTGCCCGGCCTGTCAGTTTAGGTGGACAGCCATGTTTTAGTAGGTTTGCAGTTGTGCCATACTTTTTCCATTTTCGGATGATGGATTGAACAGTGTTGGCTGAGATGTTCAAAGCTTGGGATGTTTTTTTATAACCTAACCCTGCTTAAAACTTCTTCACAACTTTATCACTGACCTGTCTGGTATGTTCCTTGGCCTTCATGATTCTGTTTGTACAATAAGGTTCTCTAACAAACCTCCAAGGGTTTCACAGAACAGCTGTATTTATACTGAGGTTAAATTACAGACAGGTGGACTCTTTACTAATTAGGTGGCTTCTGAAGGCAGTTGGTTCCACTAGATTTAAGACCCCATACAGACTATTAGATTTTCTACAGATTTACCAAAACCATGTTGTACAAGGGCCTGCCTGATTGCATACAAATTGAAACTCTTTTGCTATGTACACACGATCGGACATTACGATAACAAATGGATTTTTTTCCGACAGATGTTGGCTCAAACTTGTCTTGCATACACACGGTCACACAAATGTTGTAGGAAATTCTGAACGTCAAGAACGCGGTGACGTACAACACGTAAGACGAGCTGAGAAAAATGAAGTTCAATAGCCAGTGCGGCTCTTCTGCTTGATTCCGAGCATGCGTGGACTTTTGTGCGTCGGAATTGTGTACATACGCTCGGAATTTCCGACTAAACAACAAAATGTAATGTAACACATGCCCATTCTATTTATGCTTTAAAGTTTCCATACACTTAAGGACCTGTACCAATAAGTAGAGATGGGCCGAACACCCGCCGGTTCAGTTCGTGTCAGAACTCTCAAATATAGCAAACATTCGGACTAGAACTCCGAACCCCGTTAAAGACTATGAGACCCGAATGTGAAAAATCAATAGTCCCCAATTTGAAGGCTTATATGCAAGTTATTGTACATAAAAAAGGTATGGGGGCCCAGGTACTGACCTGGGGGACATGTACCAATGAAAAAACTTTTAAAAAGATTGTTTTTAAAGGAGCAAAATTTCTTTAACCACTTCAGCCCCAGAAGGATTTAACCCCTTAATGATCGGCCATTTTTTGCGATACAGCACTGCGTTACCCAAACAAAATTAACGTCTTTTTTTCCCACAAATAGAACTTTCTTTTGGTGGTATTTAATCACCTCTGCGTTTTTTATTTTTTGTGCTATACACAAAAAAAAAAAAAACACCAATTTTGAAAAAAAAAAAAAAAATATTTACTTTATGCTTTTAATACATATCCAAAAAAAAAAAAAAATGATATCAAACAGATCAGACACCTAACTGATATTTTTGACACTTTTTTGGGAACCAGTGACATTATTACAGTGCTCTGACACTGTACTAATGGCATTGGCAGGGAAAGGGGTTAACATCAGGGGCAATCAAGGGGTTAAATGTGTTCCCTATTTGTGTATTCTAACTGTATGGGGGATTGTGCAACTGGGGAAACACACAGATCCGTCTTCCTGCTTAGCTTGTTTACTTTGGCAGATCTCCGCTCTGTCTCTGCGGGGAACGACCGCGGGTGAGTCCGCCTGACGATGATTGGCTCCCCCACTGGCCAACCGGAGTGCATGCCCATGAAAGCTAGTGCACGAATCGCCGTACCACTACGGCGATTTGCACAGCTGAGCCATCTTGTTGCAGTTCATCTGTGGCAGGTGGTCGGCAAGTGGCTAAATATAGTGCCAGGGGGGTCCCCTTAGTCTTCCTGTAGAGTGACACATCTGTACTGTGCATAAAATCCGCTGCAGCAAAACTGACATTTATAAAGAAAAAAAAATGACATTTAAATAGATTTTCCCTGCAAACTTTCTTTATTTAGTAAGCAATGGCTTTGGGAGCCAGTCACTATGATGAGGCCACGTTTTAGTGCACTCGGAATAAGCTTAGAGATTTTTGGGATAAATTCCGGTGTCTTTTTTGTCCCACAGTGAGCAAGCCTTATGTGAAGAAGCCAAATTATAGTACACTCAGGCCAAGATGAACAATTTCTTTTAAAATAAATTTTGGTGTCTCTTTCGCAGACTTTGGATAAAAGTAACAATTGCAGAAAAATTGGGCTTTGGGTGTTGGTGGTGCCTTCACACCCTAACACTACAGAGATACTCTCGATGAAAGCAAGAATTGGCCTTGCTGTAAAAAATTTAAATCTGATGCCCCTGTCAAATAGTTGCGAACAAATTGGTCTTTGGGTGTTGCTGGTGCCTTCACCCTGTAACTTTCTATAGGTACTTTTGATGAAAGCAAGAATTGGCCTTGCTGTAAAGAATTGAAATTTTATGCCCCTGTCACACAGTTGTGGAAAAATTTGTCTTTGGGTGTTGTTGGTGCCTTCACCCCATAATCTTCTAGAGGTACTCTAGAGGCAGAGGGATATTAGTGAAGTAAACAAGTGGCTGAAGAGTAGTAAGGAGGGGTTTGGGTTCCTGGAGGGCTGGGCTGACTTCTCAGTCGATAACCGGTACTATAGAAGGGACGGACTGCACCTAAATGAGGAGGGTGTAGATCTGCTGGGAATGAAGATGGCCAAAAAGTTAGAGGGGTTTTTAAACTAGGCGATGGGTGGGAGGGTCCAGAGGTAGAGATAGTCAGCACGGAAGATATTCCAGAGGGTAGTATTGGGGGGCATTAGTGGTAGGTTGACCAAAGCACAAAAACACAAGGTAAGTATAGTAGCAAGTCCTAGTTGCAATCTCGAAGAAGGAGGCCCACTGGAAGGTGTCGTGGTTTCTTACTCTGTGCACACACAGAACAAGCAGCTACAAAGGCGGTTACATCAGCGCGGAGACTAGGCCACCAGAATTGTTGAGAAATAGCCCAAATGAGTTGATTCTTCCCTGGATGGCTAGCCGCCTTGGGAGAATGATAAGTCTGGAGAAAAACAGTGTGGAGATTCTCAGGGACAAAGCAGCGGTCACTAGGTTTCTCTGGAGGAGACTGGATCTAAGCAAATTCTGTCACCCAAAGGTGAGGTGAGACTGGTGCGTACAGAAGCCAGAATGTGATCGGGAGGTATTACAGGAACAGGTACCGATTCAATCTTGGAAACGGAGGAAAACTGTTGCAACAATGCGTCAGCCCTTACATTGTTAGTACTGGGTAAGAATGAGACTATGTAATTGAAGCTTGACAGATAAAGAGCCCACCGCGCTCTTCTGGGAGATAAGCGTTTAGCCTCAGAAAAGAATTCTTATGGTCAGTCAAAATGAGGACCGCCACAGTGGTACCTTCGAGGCATAGGCGTGTGCACAGGGCAAGCCGGGTGTGCCCAGGCACACCCTAATCACCCCGTGCACATTAGTGTTACCGCTCTGTGTAGCAGCAGAAACAGGGGAAAGAGCTCCCTCTTACCGGCTCTGCCATAAGAGAAGTGTTTATGCTCTTCTCTTTCAATGTGCCGGCAGGGAGATCTATGTGCCGGGGTCATATATATGTAGACACACGCATGTGTGTTTGAGCTTAAGGGTGCACACCCTAATGCAATAGACTGCGCACACCTATGCTTCGAGGAGATGCCTCCATTCTTTAAGAGCTAAAATGATAGCTAACAATTCTCTGTCCCCAATCTCATTATTACCTTCTGCATGAGACAATTTCTTAGAAAAGTAGCCACAAGGATGCATAGCGCTCTCGGAGGTAGGACGTTGAGACAGAAGTGTGCTCACTCCAGTCTTAGATGCATCAACCTCAAGATTGAAGGGTAGCATAGGATCAGGAAGTGCCAACACAGGAGCTGAAACAAATGCAACCTTGAGAGACTCAAAGGCTTTAATGGAATCTGGAGACCAATTCTGTGGGTTACTGTCCTTTCTGGTCATATCAGTCAGGGGTTTGACCAGAGAAGAGAAGTTCCGAATACATTTTCGATAATAATTGGCAAAGACAAGAAAGCATTGTAACGGACGTAGACCTACGGGTCGAGGCCACTCTAGAACTGCGGAAAATGTATCTGGGTCCATCGAAAAAACGGCAGTAGAAATGTCATAACCCAGAAATTTAACCAGTTCACGATGGAACTCGCACTTCTCCAACTTACAATACAGGTTGTTATCTCTCAGCCTCTGTAGCACATGGGAAACATCTGTGTGGTGGCTCTTTAGGGATTTAGAATAATTAAGAATATCGTCAAGATAAACTGCCACACATTGCTGCAACATATCTCAAAGGACATCGTTGATGAGCTCCTGAAAAACTGCAGGAGCGTTGCAAAGGCCAAACGGCATTATGAGGTATTCATAATGTCCTGTCCTGGTGTTAAAAGCAGTTTTCCATTCGTCGCCCTCCTTGACCCGCACAAGATTGTATGCTCCTCTCAGATTGAACTTCGTGAAAACCATTGCTCCCTTGAGGCGGTCATATAATTCTGTAATCAACAGAATCGGATAGGCGTTCTTAATCGTGATGTGATTGAGGCCCCTATAATCAATAGCCTCAATGGCAAGTGGAGTGGCATGAGTGCTTTGAAACAAAGGCACTGTCTATGCCTGCAGCCCCAGAGTCGTTTAGAGCCTGTGTATCGATGGATGACTCAGACCTCGAAAGGGTAACTGAAACTAGAGCCTTATCCTTCAAGGTAACTGGTGATGTAACAAAGCCACCTAGTGTCTGTCCCCTACAGGACCTCAGGTGCAAGCATCTCCCCGGACGGATAGGACAAGACTTCAAAAAGTGACCTGCCTGGCCACAATAAAGGCACAATCTCTCCCTCTTCCTAAAGGCCCTCTCATCTGCAGAGAGACGTGTGAAGCCCAACTGCATGCGTTCTACTTCACTGGCAGACTCAGTACCAGGAGGCATGGGAGGAGAGGAAGGCAAGGGTGGGACTGCAAAGCACGAAACGAAACGTACAGGAGGCTTCAGCAAGCGCTCCTTAAAGGAAGATCTCTCTCGGAGTCTGGAGTCCATGAGAATGGCAAACGTGATCAACTTCTCCAGATCTGTAGGTATGTCTTCAGCTGCTATCTCATCTTTGTTATCTTAGAGACCACGAGAAAAAGTAGCCACAAGGGCCTCATTGTTCCAAGCGACCTCTGCTGCCAGAGTACAGAATTCAATGGCGAAATCGGAAACAGTTCTTGTACTTTGTTTGATGGACATGAGGCTCTTGGCAACAGAAGTGGAGCGTGCAGGAACATCAAATACTATTTTAAAGGAAGCCACAAACTCTGGGTAATTCAAGACAATGGGTTGTTGCGTCTCCCATAGAGGGTTTGCCCAGGCCAGGGCTCTATCAGAGCAAAAAAATTATGAATCCTACTTTGCTTCTGTCTGTGGGGAACACCTGGGGCAGAATCACAAAGTATATCCCAACCTGGTTCAGAAACCCTCTGCATTGAACTGGATCACTCCCAAATTGCTGGGTAAGCTGAGCGGAACCAGACATGCCTCTTACAGAGGTAATATTCCTCTGCACAGAGACTGGAGCAGCACAGGGACGGCCTGCGACACAGGTTGTACAGGAACAGCCACAGTGGGAGGAACCTGCTCATTCAACCTGGAAAAAATATTACCACTAGGTGGATTGCCTGCATCTTCTGAATTCATTGCCTTTGCCTACTCTCAGGAACTATGAAATAGATAGAGACAGAAAATGCAGTAAAAATCACACCTTTTATGCTAAAAATGGTACAACTGGTAAACCCAGTCAAAACATAGCCAAGGTTTGGTAGCCAAATCAGGTAGTCAGAACAAGCCAGGAAATCGGGAAGCCAGAGATCAGTGTAGTCAGAGGCAGCAGACAGAATCAGGAACCAGGAGGGACGTCAGCCAGGCAAGTCTTCAACAAGAACACAGCAGAGAGTTTCTAGATATGTTTGACCAAGGCGAAGGCAATTGATAAAATGTACCAGGCAGTTTAAATAGCCAGGAGGGGCTGGCTGTGGCTTGACATACGAGCAGGAAATGATCAACATGTGAGCCACTTAGAAACAATGAGTTCTGGCAAACAATCGACAGCTGAGCAACCTGAGCACAGAGAAGAAGGGGTTGAGAACCAAGCCCTGACACCCTCATGACCCAGAAACCCAGTGTATTGTCTACTGTAAAGCTCTCCATGCCTGTTTTCTCCCCTAGATAATCTTCCGCCATATGATGTAGTTCTCCTCCCGAGTGTATACAATGGAGAGGGGAGGGGCCTCTGACCGGGGCAGCTATCGGTTTCATTCTGCAGTGTACAAGTGAGTCGCTCTGCTTGTACACTACTGCTGATAGCTGCCCAGGTCAGAGGCCCCTCCCCTCTCCACTGTATACACTCGGGAGGAGAATTACAAGCCCCAGGGAGATCGCGTGGTCCACCGGCACCATAGAGCTGCCGATCGCCCCCTCCCACCTCCCCCTGTGCTGGGGGTTGGAGGTGCACAGACAGCAGAGACCAGCCAGGTACACAGGGAACCTCTGGAGGGGGGGCGGCTGTCTGGAGACCATAATGTAAGGGGGGGCCCTGATGTAAGGGGGGCTCTCTGGGGACCCTGATGTAAGGTGACCCTTTGGGGACCCTGATGTAAGGGGGGGCTCTCTGGGGACCCTGATGTAAGGTGGCCCTTTGGGGACCCTGATGTAAGGGGGCTCTCTGGGGACCCTGATTTAAGGGGGGGCCCTGGGGACCCTGATGTAAAGGGGGCTCTCTGGGGACCCTGATATATGGGGGAGCTCTCTGGGGACCCTGATGTAAGGGGGCTTTCTGGGGACCCTGATGTAAGAGGGGGCTCTTTGGACACCATGATATATGGGGGGGCTCTATGGGGACTCTGATATATGGGGGGGCTCTTTGGAGACCCTGATGTAAGGAGGGGCCCTCTGGACACCCTGATGTAAGGGGTTCTCTCTGAGGGCCCTGATGTAAAAGGGGGCTCTTTGGACACCCTGATATATGGGGGGGCTCTTTGGAGACCCTGATGTAAGGAGGGGGCTCTCTGGAGACCCTGATGTAAGAGAGGGGCTCTCTGGGGACCCTGATGTAAGGAGGTGGCTCTCTGGAGACCCTGATGTAAGGAGGGTGCACTCTGAGGACCCTGATGTAAAAGGGGCCTCTCTGGGGACACTGATGTAAAGGGGGCTCTCTGGGGACCCTGATGTAAAAGTGGGCTCTCTGGGGACCCTGATGTAAAAGGGGGCTCTCTGGGGATCCTTATGTAAGAGGGGGCTCTCTGGGGACCCTGATGTAAGGAGGTGCTCTCTGGGGATCCTTTTGTAAGGGATGGCTCTCTGGGGACCCTAATGTAAGGAGGGCATTTCTGAGGACCCTGGTGTAAGAAGGGGCTCTCCGGGGATCCTTATGTAAGGAGGGGCTCTCTGGGGACCCTGATGTAAGGAGTCGCTCTCTGGGGATCCTTTTGTAAGGGGGGGCTCTTTGGGGACCCTGATGCAAGGAGGGCATTTCTGGGGACCCTGATGTAAGAAGGGGCTCCACGGGGATCCTTATGTAAGGGGGGGCTCTCTGGGGACCCTGATGTAAGGTGACCCTTTGGGGACCCTGATGTAAGGGGGGGCTCTCTGGGGACCCTGATGTAAGGGGGGCCCTCTGGGGACCCTGATGTAAAGGGGGCTCTCTGGGGAACCTGATATATGGGGGGGCTCTCTGGGGCCCCTGATGTAAGAGGGGGCTCTTTGAACACCCTGATATATGGGGGGGCTCTCTGGGGACCCTGATATATGGGGGGTTTCTGGAGACCCTGATGTAAGGAGGGGGCTCTTTGGAGACCCTGATGTAAGGGGGCTCTCTTGGGACCCTGATGTAAGGAGGGGGCTCTCTGGAGACCCTGATGTAAGGGAGGTGCTCTCTGGGGACCCTGATGTAAGAGGGGGCTCTCTGAGGACTCTGAGGTAAGGAGGGGCTCTCTGGAGACCCTGATGTAAGGGGGGCTCTCTGAGGACCCTGATGTAAGAGGGGGCTCTCTGGGGACACTGATGTAAAGGGGGGCTCTCTGGGGACCCTGATGTAAGAGGGGGCTCTCTGGGGACTCTGATGTAAGGGGGGATCTCTGGGGACCCTGATGTAAGGGGGGGCTCTCTGGGGACCCGATGTAAGGAGGGGATTTCTGGGAACCTGATGTAAGGAGGGGCTCTCTGGGGATCCTTATGTAAGGGGAGGCTCTCTGGGGACCCTGATGTAAAAGTGGGCTCTCTGGGGACCCTGATGTAAAAGGGGGCTCTCTGGGTATCCTTATGTAAGACGGGGCTCTCTGGGGACCCTGATGTAAGGAGGCGCTCTCTGGGGATCCTTTTGTAAGGGGGGGCTCTCTGGGGACCCTGATGTAAGGAGGGCATTTCTGGGGACCCTGATGTAAGGAGGGGCTCTCCGGGGATCCTTTTGTAAGGGGGGGGCTCTCTGGGAACCCTGATGTAAGGAGGGCATTTGGGGACCCTGATGTAAGGGGGGGCCCTCTGGGGACCCTGATGTAAAGGGGGCTCTCTGGGGAACCTGATATAGGGGGCTCTCTGGGGACCCTGATGTAAGGAGGGGGCTCTCTGGAGACCCTGATGTAAGGGAGGTGCTCTCTGGGGACCCTGATGTAAGAGGGGGCTCTCTGAGGACTCTGATGTAAGGAGGGGCTCTCTGGAGACCCTGATGTAAGGGGGGCTCCCTGGGGACCCTGATGTAAGAGGGGGCTCTCTGGGGACACTTATATAAAGGGGGGCTCTCTGGGGACCCTGATGTAAAAGGGGGCTCTCTGGGGACCCTGATGTAAGAGGGGGCTCTCTGGGGACTCTGATGTAAGGGGGGCTCTCTGGGGACCCTGATGTAAGGGGGGGCTCTCTGGGGACCCGATGTAAGGAGGGGATTTCTGGGAACCCTGATGTAAGGGGGGCTCTCTGGGGATCCTTATGTAAGGGGAGGCTCTCTGGGGACCCTGATGTAAGAGGGGGCTCTCTGGGGACTCTGATGTAGGGGGGGGCTCTCTGGGGACCCTGATGTAAGGAGGCGCTCTCTGGGGATCCTTATGTAAGGGGAGGCTCTCTGGGGACCCTGATGTAAGAGGGGGCTCTCTGGGGACTCTGATGTAGAGGGGGGGCTCTCTGGGGACCCTGATGTAAGGGGGGCTCTCTGAGGACCCTGATGTAAGAGGGGGTTCTCTGGGGACACTGATGTAAAGGGGGGCTCTCTGGGGACCCTGATGTAAAAGGGGGCTCTCTGAGGACCCTGATGTAAGAGGGGGCTCTCTGGGGACTCTGATGTAAGGGGGGCTCTTTGGGGACCCTGATGTAAGGGGGGGCTCTCTGGGGACCAGATGTAAGGAGGGGATTTCTGGGAACCTGATGTAAGGAGGGGCTCTCTGGGGATCTTTATGTAAGGGGAGGCTCTCTGAGGACCCTGATGTAAAAGTGGGCTCTCTGGGGACCCTAATGTAAAAGAGGGCTCTCTGGGTATCCTTATGTAAGAGGGATCTCTCTGGGGACACTGATGTAAGGAGGCACTCTCTGGGGATCCTTTTTTAAGGGGGGGCTCTCTGGGGACCCTGATGTAAGGAGGGCATTTCTGGGGACCCTGATGTAAGGAGGGGCTCTCCGGGGATCCTTATGTAAGGGAGGGCTCTCTGGGGACCCTGATGTAAGGAGGCGCTCTCTGGGGATCATTTTGTAAGGGGGGCTCTTTGGGGACCCTGATGTAAGGAGGGCATTTCTGAGGACCCTGATGTAAGGAGGGGCTCTACGGGGATCCTTATGTAAGGGGGGATCTCTGGGGACCCTGATGTAAGGTGACCCTTTGGGGACCCTGATGTAAGGTGACCCTTTGGGGACCCTGATGTAAGGGGGCTCTCTGGGGACCCTGATGTAAGGGGGGCCCTCTGGGGGCCCTGATGTAAGGGGGCTCTCTGGGGACCCTGATGTAAGGGGGGCCCTCTGGGGGCCCTGATGTAAAAGGGGCTCTCTGAGGAACCTGATATAGGGGGGGCTCTCTGGGGACCCTGATATATGGGGGGCTCTCTGGGGACCCTGATGTAAGAGGGGGCTCTTTGAACACCCTGATATATGGGGGGGCTCTCTGGGGACCCTGATATATGGGGGGGCTCCCTGGAGACCCTGATGTAAGGAGGGGGGCCTCTGGAGACCCTGATGTAGGGGGGGGCTCTCTTGGGACCCTGATGTAAGGAGGGGGCTCTCTGGAGACCCTGATGTAAGGGAGGTGCTCTCTGGGCACCCTAATGTAAGAGGGGGCTCTCTGAGGACTCTGATGTAAGGAGGGGCTCTCTGGAGACCCTGATGTAAGGGGGGCTCTCTGAGGACCCTGATGTAAGAGGGGGCTCTCTGGGGACACTAATGTAAAGGGGGGCTCTCTGGGGACCCTGATGTAAAAGGGGGCTCTCTGGGGACCCTGGCGTAAGAGGAGGCTCTCTGGGGACTCTGATGTAAGGGGGGCTCTCTGGGGACCCTGATGTAAGGGGGGGCTCTCTGGGGACCCGATGTAAGGAGGGGATTTCTGGGAACCCTGATGTAAGGAGGGGCTCTCTGGAGATCCTTATGTAAGGGGAGGCTCTCTGGGGACCCTGATGTAAGAGGGGGCTCTCTGGGGACTCTGATGTAGAGGGGGGACTCTCTGGGGACCCTGATGTAAGGAGGGGATTTCTGGGGACTCTGATGTAAGGAGGGGCTCTCTGGGGATCCTTATGTAAGAGGAGGATCTCTGGGGACCCTGATGTAATAAGGGGCTCCCTGGTCTCTGGGGACCCTGATGTAAGGGGGGCTCTCTGGGGATCCTTATGTAAGGGGAGGCTCTCTGGGGACCCTGATGTAAGAGGGGGCTCTCTGGGGACTCTGATGTAGGGGGGGCTCTCTGGGGACCCTGATGTAAGGAGGAGCTCTCTGGGGATCCTTATGTAAGGGGAGGCTCTCTGGGGACCCTGATGTAAGAGGGGGCTCTCTGGGGACTCTGATGTAGAGGGGGGCTCTCTGGGGACCCTGATGTAAGGGGGGCTCTCTGAGGACCCTGATGTAAGAGGGGGCTCTCTGGGGACACTGATGTAAAGGGGGGCTCTCTGGGGACCCTGATGTAAAAGGGGGCTCTCTGGGGACCCTGATGTAAGAGGGGGCTCTCTGGGGACTCTGATGTAAGGGGGGCTCTCTGGGGACCCTGATGTAAGGGGGGGCTCTCTGGGGACCCGATGTAAGGAGGGGATTTCTGGGAACCTGATGTAAGGAGGGGCTCTCTGGGGATCTTTATGTAAGGGGAGGCTCTCTGGGGACCCTGATGTAAAAGTGGGCTCTCTGGGGACCCTAATGTAAAAGAGGGCTCTCTGGGTATCCTTATGTAAGAGGGAGCTCTCTGGGGACACTGATGTAAGGAGGCACTCTCTGGGGATCCTTTTGTAAGGGGGGCTCTCTGGGGACCCTGATGTAAGGAGGGCATTTCTGGGGACCCTGATGTAAGGAGGGGCTCTCCGGGGATCCTTATGTAAGGGAGGGCTCTCTGGGGACCCTGATGTAAGGAGGCGCTCTCTGGGGATCATTTTGTAAGGGGGGGCTCTTTGGGGAACCTGATGTAAGGAGGGCATTTCTGGGGACCCTGATGTAAGGAGGGGCTCTACGGGGATCCTTATGTAAGGGGGGGCTCTCTGGGGACCCTGATGTAAGGTGACCCTTTGGGGACCCTGATGTAAGGGGGCTCTCTGGGGACCCTGATGTAAGGGGGGCCCTCTGGGGGCCCTGATGTAAAGGGGGCTCTCTGGGGAACCTGATATAGGGGGGCTCTCTGGGGAACCTGATATAGGGGGGCTCTCTGGGGACCCTGATATATGGGGGGCTCTCTGGGGACCCTGATGTAAGAGGGGGCTCTTTGAACACCCTGATATATGGGGGGGCTCTCTGGGGACCCTGATATATGGGGGGCTCCCTGGAGACCCTGATGTAAGGAGGGGGGCCTCTGGAGACCCTGATGTAAGGGGGGCTCTCTTGGGACCCTGATGTAAGGAGGGGGCTCTCTGGAGACCCTGATGTAAGGGAGGTGCTCTCTGGGCACCCTAATGTAAGAGGGGGCTCTCTGAGGACTCTGATGTAAGGAGGGGCTCTCTGGAGACCCTGATGTAAGGGGGGGGCTCTCTGGGGACCCGATGTAAGGAGGGGATTTCTGGGAACCCTGATGTAAAGAGGGGCTCTCTGGAGATCCTTATGTAAGGGGAGGCTCTCTGGGGACCCTGATGTAAGAGGGGGCTCTGTGGGGACTCTGATGTAGAGGGGGGACTCTCTGGGGACCCTGATGTAAGGAGGGCATTTCTGGGGACTCTGATGTAAGGAGGGGCTCTCTGGGGATCCTTATGTAAGAGGAGGATCTCTGGGGACCCTGATGTAATAGGGGGCTCCCTGGTCTCTGGGGACCCTGATGTAAGGGGGGCTCTTTGGGGACCCTGATGTAAGAGGGGGCTCTCTGGGGACCCTGATGTAAGAAGGGGCTCTCTGGGGACTCTGATGTAATAAGGGGCTCTCTGGGAACCCTGATGTAAGGAGGGGGCTCTCTGGAGACCCTAATGTAAGGAGGGGGCTCTCTGGAGACCCTGATGTAAGAGGGGGCTCTCTTGGGACTCTGATGTAAGGGGGGCTCTCTGGGGACCCTGATGTAAGGGGGCAATCTCTGGGGATCCTTATGTAAGGGGGGCTCTCTGGGGACCCTGATGTAAGGAGGGGATTTCTGGGGACCCTGATGTAAGGAGGGGCTCTCTGGGATCCTTATGTAAGAGGATGTTCTCTGGGGACCCTGATGTAAGAGGGGGCTCTCTGGTCTTTGGGGACCCTGATGTAAGGGGGGCTCTCTGGAGACCTTGATGTAAGAGGGGGCCCTCATGGGACCCTGATGTAAGGGCAGGGCTCTCTGGGGACCCTGATATAAGAGGGGGCTCTCTGGGGACTCTGATGTAAGGAGGGGCTCTCTGGGGACCCTGATGTAAGGAGGGGCTCTCTGGGGACTCTGATGTAAGGAGGGGCTTTCTGGGGACCCTGATGTAAGGAGGGGCTTTCTGGGGAAAAGACATGAGACTGGCCTGCAAGTTTAGGGTTTAGGACCCAATAGCTTTGAACCCCTGTGGTTCTACTGTCCTCCAGAAGGAGACTTCCATCCTCCTCCAAATCCGGATGAGCTATGTGAGCAGGGGATCAAATGCAAGGAGAGGGGGCTGGTGGCTAATATGAGACCCAACGCTAAAAGTAAAAGGCAGAGTACCAGCAAGATGTTGATTGAATGATATTACCTGCCAACCACACCTTGAAGGCAAATAGTTTTGAATACAAACATTTAGTCTTATTTATCAAAATTGTGTAGACGTATGAAAGATTTACATTGCTGTCCTGCTCCAATTCAGCTACATCTTTTTTGGAGAATGACACTTTAGCTTCAGAGTCCAAAGTTTGTGAGTTTCTGTTCTGTCAACTGCCAACTGCCCGGCCTTGTCTGTGTTATTTAATTACATTATGGAGCTGGTGTACATATGTGTCATTGAGTCTTATGGTCTCATCGTGGTTGATATAACTGGCTACCCATGCAGTAAACATAATAAGGTGTCATTCAGTACAACACAGACATCAGTTCCCCTGCATTGCTAGATCTTGCAGAAGTTGCTGTACAAATACAGACTTTGACAAACACTTTATTTGCGTGGGTAAGGGTTCATACTTCTACCCTAATGCCTCAGTACCCTGGTGATAGTCAGTTGGCTCTGAAGGATACCTGTGAAGATGAAATCACCGTGTGGTATCCTATAGTGCCTGTTTTTGTAGAGGGTTGACACAGTCATGAGTTAACCATACTTCATTCAAAATCAAGCTAAGAATTGCTGTTCTATATTGCTATATAGTGACAGTGCATACAGGAGATAACTAAACAGAGAAGGGGGCTTGTAGACTAATTAGCAAAGTGCTGGAGAACTATAGGTACTAGCATTCCCTGCCAACCAGTTGTTGGTAGGAAACAGTGGAGGAATTTTCAGGGTCGCAGCAGTCGCACTTGCGACTGGGTCCTGCCGTTTTGCCGATGTGGGGGGCGGCTGTCTAGGGACCCTAGTGTAAGGGGGGGCCCTTGGGGGAGGCTCTCTGTGGACCCTGATGTAAGGAGGGGATCCGCACTCAGATATGTAACGATTTATATATATATATATATATATATATATACAAAATAAAGGGCAATCAGCACAAACTAAACCCAAACTAATAATGCAAGCTGAATACTAAAGGATAACACCAACCTCAATAACAATCAAAAAACAACAAAATAAGTGCAGCGCAAAAAGAAAACTAGAAGTGAAAAATAAAAAGCCCAATCATAAAATAGATCCAATAAAAAGTTCATAAATGCCAATATGAAATAAGCCTCTTCTGGGTACACCCACATTGATCAACTATCCAGGCGATGCGGTAAGTAAGTAAGATTGTGCTTACCAGATCCAGTTGACCCCTTAATTACAGGGGGTCATAGGAGACATGAATAGACCAGTGGCAAACTGCTGGGCTAGCTGTATATACACATACACACACACATATATATTGTATACATGTGCATGCCTGGCCCAAGCGTATGACTTTCTTTACTTGCTACACTGCTATGGGCTCTAGCCCGAGATCTTTTGTAGACCTAGCAATGCTCCTGGTGGGGGCCCTTCATGGTTTCTTGCACTGGGCCCTGAAGATTCTAGTTACGCCTCTGAGTATCTGGAATTGCCTCCTCCCAGCCACTACTACTCCCAAGGTTTCTGGGGACTGAAAACCATCTGTTATGGTTTGATGTATGTCTTCCTCTGCTTCTATGCCTCCAAAACTGCCAGAACCCTCTTCCTCCTCCTCCTCCTCCCCCTCTTCTCTGTCCTGCTGCTGGACAATTTTACACTGCTGTAAATATGAGAATTTGATAGAATTTGTTTGTGCAGCAGGACAGATTTGCATTAGCAAGAACAAGGATAGCCTCAGCTAACTACTGGTCAATTTATATCTGCCAGTCAAAGTAGACCTATTCCTGCCTTACTAAAACTATCTGAAAAAGCCTTTTTTTCAACCCAAATTAAAATTATTGTAAAGTTACATTATTTTTTTAAATAAACATGTCATACTTACCTACTACAGAGCAGCACCACTTTTTAGGTCCCCTGCTGCAGCTCCAGGCTCTTCCTATTGTGGCACACCTGGGGGCTTGATCCCAAACCATGCTGCCTGAGTTCATAGACACACACACTCTCCTCTCTGCTCCTTATTAGAGAGCCACTACAGATGGGTGCTAGCTAAACATTTTTTAAGTTAATACTGGGAATGCATTAACCACTTGACCTCCGGAAGGTTTTACCCCCTTCATAACCAGGGCATTTTTTTGCTATTCAGCACTGTGCTACTTTACCTGGCAATTGTTTGATCATGCAACACTGTATGAAAATCAAATTTATATTTTTTTGCATGCAAATAGTGCTTTTTTTTGGTGGTATTTATTCACCACTGGATTTTTTATTTGTTGCTATATAAACAAAAAAATTCTGAAAAAGTTTGAAAAAAACCCACAATTTTCTGAGTTCCTGTTATACAATTTTGCAAACAAATAAATAAATTAGGTCATAAAAATTTAGGTCACAATGAAGTCTGCTACATTTCTTTGGTAAAAATAACAGAAATCAGTGTATATTATTTAGTCTGTATGAAAGCTATAGTCTAAAAATTATGGTATATATTTTAAAATTCATCAGTCCTGATGTACTGACACCCTATCTCATTTCTTGAGGCCCTAAAATGTAAGGACTGTACAAATGACTCCTTTTTGGAAAGTAGACAGTCCAAGGTATTTAGTATGGGGCATTGTAAGTTTTTTGAAGTTGAAATTTCTTGTCCCAATCTTTTGCAAAATGAAGAAATTAAATACAATTTGCTTTTTTTTCCCCACAATCAGTTTTTACCTATTGTGACCAATGCAGTAAAGCATTGGTACTGGTGTGGTGCTGATCAGGGATACTGATTGGTGACAGTATGTAAAATAAATAAATAAAACATTTTTTTATTTAGTTTTTCTAACCTTTTTACTTTTTTTAAGATCTTTTTAAGATTTATTTTTTAATGTACTCTCATCAGAGTAGTTCAGTATCACCATAATAACACTGTAAAACTCTGAGGGTTATCAGGGATTTTTTTTCACTGTTATGGCTTATAACAATGATGATTACTATTATAAGCAATAGTTTTAACTGTCATGAATGGCTTTCATTCATAACAGCTTCCTTACTATTGTGTTCTGTGATTGGCTACAGCTAATCTCATGGTACAAGGTGTTGTGATTGGCACAGGTACCATGTGATGGCCAATCACAGAATCCCAATAGTAAGCAAGCATGGAAGCCATTCATGACTGTTTTGCTTACATGTAAGGGTATAGGTTAATATTGTATCTACACATATTGTATATCTTGTTGTTATTAAGACCATGTTCGGTACCAATGTCTGATTTTATCTTTCAATAAATTGATTTTTATTATACATTTGCATTCTCTTTAGTGCCTCTAAAGTCCCACCCATAGGGGTTTCCTCTTTTTTCTTTTTTTTTTTACATGTAATTATGTGATCGCTATGATTGGTCATTGCGATCTCATGATACCCCAGCCACTCACAGCGGCCGAATACCGAGCACCGTGATCAACTGTGTCCACCAGACAAAGTGTTCACGGGATTGTGCCGCTGAGCACCCTAGGGAGTGCGCCAGTGCGCATGTGCTAAGGGACATACCAGCACGTCGCTTAGCCTGCAGCTGCCGCCCACTCGCAGTAAATGTACTGTGGGCAGGCGGCAAACGTTTAAGGTAAAAATGTTTAGGCTTTAATGAGAGTTGCTGGGTATATTCCAAGCAAATTCTACAAAAATATCAATTAAACAGCCAAATATGCTCTGCCACAGTTTTGCTGCTCCACAGCTTTAAATTGCTGACATTTCATAAAGAGTAACTCCACTTTTGTTAAGGAAACAGCATTCCCCTTTGGGTAAACTAAGGATTTTAACAAACTTTGTTGCAGATTCTTATCATTTGTTATTCTGAAGAAATCCCTGTGTGTTTGTCTGTGTCCATATGGGAAAGTGAGTCTAATGGGAGTGGTTTCATAATTATCAATCAACTGCTGCACCTGCAGGACACTAATAAGGAAAGCTGCTGGGTCTGCTTCCCTTTAGGCATGATTTTCTATTGGATCTCACCAAAAATGAAATTTTTGTTGCAGGGAATGCCTGAAATCTGATTTGTATCTTAGTGCAGACTTCTGGGAAAACCAGTGAGCCAATCACACAAGCACGAAATTATGTTCCTGGCGGGCGCTCTGTATACATTCTATGTACAGCACATCTCCAGGTAGCCATTTTGCATTTTACAGAAAATTACAGATCTGCAGATTGAAAGGGAAAGGTAATTTTTAATTACATTCAATTGTCGCAATTGTATACGCTATATTATTTTTTCTTTATCTGTTTTTTTTCCCAATGAAAGTGGATTTACCATTTAAGCCTGTAATTTACAGGATTTTCGATGTAGCCCTCATATCTGTATGAAAAGAACCCCATTGTAGGGTATTTTTTTTTTGTTTTGGTACATGTGCCCTGTGGTAGCACCCAGCTTTTCATGCAGGGGTCGGCAACACGTGGCCCGTACCTGACCCGCCACCGACTTGTTCGGCCCGTCAGTGCCCGTGATTGATTCATGGGCACCTGGCCCGCGGCGATCGGCTGGTATCACAGGGCTGGATGGGGCTGGAACCGCCGAAGTTAACTTTTTACAATAAACAGCAAGTGATTGGTTGCAGGGGCGATCCTAGCAACCAATCACCAGCCTGTTAATGTAAAAAGTTAACTTCAGCAGTTCCCGCCCCCATCCAGCCCTGAGATACCAGCCGCTCTCTGCTGTACTCTACACCTGTGTAAGGTAGAAGAGTTCTATCTACACAGTGTGTGTCTGTGTGTCAGTGGGGTGGGGTGCAGGGGAAAGAGGACACTATGGGGGCAGAGGACAGAGCACACTATGGGGACAGAGGACACTATGGGGGCAGAGGACAGAAGACACTATGGGGACAGAGGACACTATGGGGGGAGAGGACAGAGGACACTATGGGGACAGAGGACACTATGAGGGCAGAGCACAGAGGACTCTATGGGGGCAGAGAACACTATGCGGGTAGAGGACAGAAGACACTATGGGGATAGAGGACACTATGGGGGCAGAGGACAGAGGACACTATGGGGGCAGAAGTCACTATGGGGGCAGAGGACAGAAGGCACTATATGGACAGAGGACACTATGGGGGCAGAGGACAGAGGACACTATGGGGGCAGAGGACACTATGGGGACAGAGGACACTATTGGGGCAGAGGACACTATGGGGACAGAGGACACTATGGAGGCAGAGGACACTATGGGAACGGAGGACACTATGGGGGCAGAGGACAGAGGACACTATGGGGACAGAGGACGCTTTGGGGGCAGAGTACAGTGGACACTATGGGGGCAGAGGACAGAGGACACTATGGGAGCAGAGGACAGAGGACACTATGGGAGCAGAGGACACTATGGGGACAGGGGACACTATGGGGCAGAGGACACTATGGGGGCAGAGGACAGAGGACACTATTAGGACAGGAGACACTATGGGGGCAGAGGACAGAGGACACTATGGGGGCAGAGGACAGAAGACACTATGGGGATAGAGGACACTATGGGGGCAGAGGACAGAGGACACTATGGGGGCAGAAGACACTATGGGGGCAGAGGACAGAAGGCACTATATGGACAGAGGACACTATGGGGGCAGAGGACACTATGGGGACAGAGGACACTATTGGGGCAGAGGACACTATAGGGACATAGGACACTATGGGGGCAGAGGACACTATGGGAATGGAGGACACTATGGGGGCAGAGGACAGAGGACACTATGGGGACAGAGGACGCTTTGGGGGCAGAGTACAGTGGACACTATGGGGGCAGAGGACACAGGACACTATGGGAGCAGAGAACAGAGGACACTGTGGGAGCAGAGGACACTATGGGGGCAGAGGACAGAGGACACTATTAGGACAGGGGACACTATGGGGGCAGAGGACAGAGGACACTATGGGGGCAGAGGACAGAGGACACTATGGGGGATGAGAACACTATGGGGGCAGAGGACAGAGGACATTATGGGGGCAGAGGACAGAGGACACTATGGGGGCAGAGGACTAAGGCCACTATAGGGGCAGAGGACACTATGGGGACAGAGGACACTACAGTGGGGTGCAGGGGACAGAGGACACTATGAGGACAGAGAACACTACAGTGGGGAGTGCAGGGGACAGAGGACACTGCTTTGGGGGGCACAGCAAACTTGCTATGGGGAATGGGGGGAAGAGGACACTATGGTAGTGATGTGAAGGGGGACAGAGGAAACTGCAATAGGGGGACCTTATTAGGGACCCCTTCTCACATGGGGACAGGGACCTCTTCTCCCCTGGGGACAGGGACCCCATCACCCCTGGGGACAAGGACCACTTCACCCCTGGGGAAAAGGACACCTTCACCCCGAGGGACAAGGAACCCATCTCCCCTGGGGACAGAGACCCCTTCTTACTTGGGGACAGGGACTCCTTCTTCCCTGGGGACAGGGACCCCATCACCCCTGGGGACAGGGACCCCTTTACCCCCAGGGACAAGGAACCCATCTCCCCTGGGGACAGGGACCACTTCTTACTTGGGGATAGGGACCCCTTCTCCCCTGGGGACAGGGACCCCATCACCTCTGGGGACAGGGACCCAATTCTCCCTGGGGACAGGGACCCATTCTCCCCTGGAGACAGGGACACTTTCTCATTTGGGGACAGGGACCCCATCACCCCTGGGGACAGGGACCTCTTCTCCCCTAAGGACAGGGCCCCCATCTCCCCTAAGGATGGGGACCCCATCTTCCCTAGGGACAGGAACCCCATCTCCAGACCATGCTGGCTGGCAGGGCTGGCGTCAGCCACCCTTGGGTGCCAGGATGGGGGAGGGGGCAGTAAAATCTGAATCCCCAGCATTATGCTCCCTCAGGGTGAACTGTCTTTGTATTAGTGAAGCACCTTAAAGTGAGGTAAACCTGTACGGTTATTATTACTATGTTAGGATTATTATTATCTTCATTTGTTAGCAGGTGAATGCGGCCCTCCATGCATTCACATACATTGAATCTGGCCCTTAAGTGGAAAAAGGTTGCTGACCTCTGTTCTCATGCCTTTTGTTTGACAATAGACTTATTAGCCCTACAAATGGACAAAATTGAACAAGATCCCCAAAGGCTTCGATGAGGTTCGCCATAAGGTCTGCATACTTTATGCCTAGGTATCTCTACTGACCCTCATTTTGGTCATATTGCCAGGAACAATCAGACAACATGTGGCCATATACATGAGGCAGTATTTTGAACAAACAGACTATCCAATCCAAAAGCAGCACAATTTGGACAATGATAAATTGCCCTCTTATCTAAGTTTTTGTAAGAGTAGTAGCTATCAGCAGCTGGGTAAAAGTCCCAGTATTGGCTTGAGATCTCTAGCTCAGCTAAAGCAAACCGGCAGCTAGTGTTATCTTCCCCTGTTTTATTTAACTAAAGCCCAATTCTTGTCATCGATTTGTGACAAGAGCTAACAGTAGGTGCTTGTGCTTTCCATAGGCTGATGAGGGGAGGTAGACAAGCTATCTGTACACTGAGTAACTTAGTAACAATGTCAGGCCCAGAAACAGGAGCCCCTCTTATCAGTGTGGATTGACCTCTTGCTTCTTGCAGCCCTCATAAATGCCACAATACGGCAGGTATAGTATTGTTCCCATATACCAACAAATGATAACCCAGCCATTCCAATGTTAGCAGGATGACTCAGAACACAGGCCTCTCTGTGTGTGTGTGCAAAATCTCTGCTGCAATAATTCTTTTTTCAGTGTGACTAAATGTCTATGTGTTCATTTTACCTATGATTTATGTTATATATCACAGTACTGAATATATCATTCCAGACGAAAAAGTTTGTTTAGTTTTGGAAATTTGACTTGCTTGGGGTGAAGGGTTAGTGTCAAAAAGATGATGAGGTGCTTTGGTGCAAACTATCATCTTTTATTGTCAGTTAAAAGCCAATGCGTTTCAGGGGTAACTGTATCCCCCTTCCTCGGGGCTTGAATGTGCAGAAGAGTGATGGAAGCAAGGCTTTTTTCAGCGGGAAAGCAGTTCCAGCACCTCCAGTACTGAATGTATGCAAAGGCAAGGGGTGCTGGGGTGTGATGGAGGGTCTATTGATGCTGGCTGCTGGGGGGATCTATTGTTACTGGAGGCGTGCCCCTTAAAGCTCAAACATATATGTGTGCGTGCATGTGTATATATACTAGGTGTGCGCAGCCTATTGCATTAGGGTGTGCACCCCAAACCTCAAACACATACTGTATACATGTGTGTGCATATGTATACATACTGACGGTGTCAGTAGAGCAGTGGATGGTGTCAGTAGAGCAGTGGATGGTGCCATAAGGGCAAAGATTGGAGTCAGAAGGGTATTTTTTACAATTGTATTTTTTTTATCCTTTTTTTACAATTTTTAGCAGAAAAAAAAGAAAAAAAATGAGATTTTTTTTTTATTTGGTGAAATAACAGAGGTCTAAACAAGCAAAGATTGGTGTCAGTAGGGCAGTGGATAGTGTCAGTAGTTTTTTATTATTTTATTTTTCAATTTTTTTTTTTTACAATTTTATTTTTTCAATTTTTTAAAATAAAAATTTAGGAGCCCCTTTAAGAGGCTTTGGTGAAATATCAGGGATTTAAACAGGGGGAGTCTGTGCTACACAGGGTGATTAGGGCGTGCCCAGGCACACCTGTAACACCCCGTGCCTATGCTGGAGGGTCAGTTATTGCTAGAAGGAATCTACTGTTTAGGGGGGGGCCATTGTTGCTGGCTGCTGGGGAGTCTATTGATGCTGGCTGCGGGGAGATCTGTTGGCTCTATAGGGGGCCATACTGGGAGCTGGTAGGGGCAGAACCAAGGGTCAGTGCTTGGAGATGGGTAGGGGCGGAGACACAAAGTGACTTAGAAGGGGTGGGGGGGTCCTGCACCTATTCTCTAAGAAAAAGATCACTGAGTGGAAGTATTTGCACCTAACCTTCATATGCATGTGGGATTTACGTATGCATTCACATTTGCTCAATCATTTGCTCAAGTGACACAATCCTCGTCACTTCCGGTGTCACTGAGAGGGAGAAACAATGTCAGTTACTCTCTGTGAAATCCACAGAAGGCTGCTGGTTGGAGCCTTCCCAGGCTCCGGATGGGACACAAGAGCCTGAGAAAGGCGGCAGCAATAAGGGGGGCACCCACTTCCACTGCCTGTAGAAGTGATAGTGTGCCTGTACAGCAGCTCAAATCACTCCAACAAGAAACTGCATCGCCTCCTGAAGAAAATGATACCTGGATCATGTCTGTAGCTGCAGGCATCATCCCAGTATAACCACTTATACCTGGTGATGTCATATGACATCCACCCAGGGGAAAGTGGTTACCAGGAATTTTGTAAGCTATGTTGTGTTTATGTGTGCTAATAATGATTTTAGTGAAAACAGTGATTTGATAAACATTTGTACAACTATTACGGGGATTGTACAGGGGGTCAGCCTGTTTCTTAGTACAATTCCCCTAGGTCAGTCACATGGCTCCCAGCTGTCCTTGATTTCGTTGGACTGTCCCTGATTTGGAGCAATGTCCCTCTGTCCCTCTTTCCTCCTCATTTGTCCCTCATTTTGGTCTGATCTATATAGATGTATATAAAATGCACTTTTTATCTTTCAAAAAGTGTTTCCCAGTGCTAAACCTTTCATCCGAATTCTAAATTGCTGCATTTGTAAATTTTATAAGCCAATATAAAGGAATAGTAGTGGTAAAAAAAAGTTCCTTGTAGATTTAATTAACCTTTTTTTTTTTAGTTAATTCTCCTTTAAGGAGGTGTGGCAGGGGGGCGTGTCCTATTCCTACATACATTTGGTAGTAGGTGTCCCTCATTCCCATCTCAAAATGTTGGGAGATATGCAGTCTGACTGATCTGAGGGCATTATATTGTGAGACAGATTGATCTGGAGGGGGTTAAGGATTACTGTATCCTGGGGGAAAGACTTACCTGGGGGAATGGTATTGGGGGCAGACTGACCTTGTTTGATTTAAACATGCCCCTTAAGCCCCTCCCACAATTAACACAATCTGGCCACACCCACTGTTCTGTACATTGACTGCTATATAGTGTGAGCATGACCATAGACCTGATGGTGTTACCTGTGGGCACAGGCTAGTCTATTCCTGGCATCCCTGCTGGCAACATACTTTCTCTATGTTGATAGAATAGGTAGCTATACACATAATATATGGTGAGACAATGCTGACCTCTGTGCGATGTGTGTACTGTCTGTAGTCTGTATATGATGCACAGTGTGGGCACAGTTTGATGTATAAATGTGGGTACACACTATAATCCATATTGAATGTGTATGGTTGGCATAATATATCATCTGCAAATGCTGCATGTGTTTAATATAGTCACACTGTGATGTACAGTGATGGGCACAGTAATTTACCACGGTTTGGAGGAACTTTACCCTGAACATTCCAACCTCAGATTTGGGACCCAACGTGCTGGCCAGTAAGGGAAGGCTGATGAACAATTATAGTGGTGCTACCCCTTTAGGTAGGATAACCCCTAGCAGTGGGTTTGGTGGCAACTCTCTGTTCCACTTGTAATCATTAACTGTATACCTCAATTGCCATTGTTTTGTCAGCCAGCCTGACCATATATCATGCCTCAGCCAATCCCTGGAGGGGAGTGTTTATAAGGGGACTAACAAGGTGACAAATAGTTTGAAGCACTGGAAAACTGGATTCCTTCTTACCACAAGTGATCTGGTCTGGTGAAGGACTGTCTCACTCACTGGACCAGGTCTGGAGTAAGCTGGAAGGTGGCAGCTGTCCTGGGGACTTAAGAGTAAACACCCTAAATTGATTCCTGTAACTGTGCAATGTTCCGGAAATAACATTGGCTACCAATAGTTGTACACAGGCACAAGGAAATCAGGTGAGGCCTTAGACCAGGGGTAGTCAACCTCGGAACTCCAACTGTGGTGAAACTTCAAGTCCCATGAAACATTGCAAGACCCTGACAATCACAGACATGACTCCTAGAGGCAGAGGCATGATGGTATTTGTAGTTTCACCACAGCGGGTGTGTCGAGGTTGCCTACCCCTGCCTTAGACTGTTCAGAGACTTGCCTCATGGTCGCCAGCTCTGAGGTCTTAGTCTGTTCAGAAAGTTACCTCATGGTCTTCAGCTGTGAGGATTTAGACTGTCCAACATTCACGTTTACTTAAAGCGAAGAATTTACATTAATAGCTATTTGCTAATCATTTTGGAGTATCTCATGCCCTAACCACTTTCCTATTAAAGGCTAGACTGGGTTATTGGAGCTGGTGTGAATTGACTGGTGCGTGCGGTGGTGGACAGCTTCTGTACTTTTAGGGAAAAAACAATTATCACCAGTGGCCCCTTCTGTACACCCCTCACATTTTTGTAAATATTTTATTCTATCTTTTCATGTGACAACACTGAAGAAATTACACTTTGCTACAATGTAAATTAGTGAGTGTACAGCTTGTATAACAGTGTAAATTTGCCGTCCCCTCAAAATAACTCAACACAGCCATCAATGTCTAAACCGCTGGCAACAAAAGTGAGTACACCCCTAAATGAAAATGTCCAAATTGGGCCCAATTAGCCATTTTCCCTCCCCAGTGTCATGTGACTCGTTAGTGTTACAAGGTCTCAGGTGTGAATGGGGAGCAGGTGTGTTAAATTTGGTGTTATCGCTCTCACTCTCTCATACTGGTCACTGGAAGTTCAACATGGCACCTCATGGCAAAGAACTCTCTGGAGATCTGAAAAAAAGAATTGTAGCTCTACATAAAGATGTCCTAGGCTATAAGAAGATTGCCAAGACCCTGAAACTGAGCTGCAGCACGGTGGCCAAGAAAATACAGCGGTTTAACAGGGCAGGTTCCACTCAGAACAGGCCTCGCCATGGTCGACTAAAGAAGTTGAGTGCACGTGCTCAGCATCATATCCAGAGATTGTCTTTGGGAAATAGAGGTATGAGTGCTGCCAGCATTGCTGCAGAGGTTGAAGGGGTGAGGGGTCAGCCTGTCAGTGCTCAGACCATACACTGCACACTGCATCAAATTGGTCTGCATGGCCATCCCAGAAGGAAGCCTCTTCTAAAGATGATGCACAAGAAAGCCTGCAAACAGTTTGCTGAAGACAAGCAGACTAAACTTATTTGGTTCAGATGGTGTCAAGCGTGTGCGGTGGCAACCAGGTGAGGCGTACAAAGACAAGTGTGTCTTGCCTACAGTCAAGCATGGTGGTGAGGGTGTCATGGTCTGGGGCTGCATGAGTGCTGCGGGCACTGGGGAGCTACAGTTCATTGAGGGAACCATGAATGCCAACATGCACTGTGACATACTGAAGCAGAGCTTGATCCCCTCCATTCGGAGACTGGGCCACAGGGCAGTATTCCAACATGATAACAACCCCAAACACACCTCCAAGATGACCACTGCCTTGCTAAAGAAGTTGAGGGTAAAGGTGATGGACTGGCCAAGCATGTCTCCAGACCTAAACCCTAATGAGCTTCTGTGGGGCATCCTCAAACGGAAGGTGGAGGAGCGCAAGGTCTCTAACATCCACCAGCTCTGTGATGTCATCATGGAGGAGTGGAAGAGGACTCCAGTGGCAACCTGTGAAGCTCTGGTGAACTCCATGCCAAATAGGGTTAAGGCAGTGCTGGAAAATAATGGTGGCCACACAAAATATTAACACTTTGGGCCCAATTTGGACATTTTCATTTAGGGGTGTACTCACTTTTGTTGCCAGCGGTTTAGACGTTAATGGCTGTGATGAGTTATTTTGAGGGGACAGCAAATTTACACTGTTATACAAGCTGTACACTCACTACTTTACATTGTAGTGTAATTTCTTCAGTGTTGCCACATGAAAAGATATAATAAAGTACTTACAGAAATGTGAGGGGTGTACTCACTTCTGTGAGATATTGTATATTTCAAGAAGTTTTCCCCCTTAAGCCCAGGTAAGTCAAAGTGCGTGGTACTACTTGCAGAGTTGTGGGCACAGGAAACAAGGGACCAGGGAAACAGTGGTTCCTTTGGGGTTAAATGCTACCCATGTCATTAGACGGGGTGGCTGCATTGGATTTTATTTTAGCAAGTACATAAAGTGTTACCTGTTGATCTTGAGAGAGATGCAGTGTCATTATTACTTCCTCTTAGAAGAATATAAAGCAAAACAATCATATCTTTCTTTTGTAAACTAATAATATCATCAAGCCCCCTGTAATGTATATGAACACATGTTGGAAGTCCATTCTAGGTGACAACCATGACTGCTTCCATAAATACAGTGGAGGACTGAGTGTAGCTACCCAGGGACAGGGAGGGTGTTATGTGCAAGGCTACTAGGTTTTAATAAAGGAAAAAAAGCCTTAAAAAGAAAAAATGTAATGCAGTCACCACATCTAATGGCTGTAAGCTGCAATATATTAAATTTTATTTTTGGGTTTAGATACACTTAAGAAACCACCGCAGCTGTTCAAGAGGTGTGACAAAAGCTCTCTGAAGGTCCGGCTTACAGTGTTGGACCTTCAGAGCCCATGCCGTAAACGGCGGCTCCCACATGGAGGTTGTCATCACACCCCCGGCCACTCATGTAGCCGGAGGATGCAAACCTGGAAAGAAGACATGGAAAAGATGTCAGCCCTCTTAGTGGTCACAGCATGGGACTGGATGGCTTCATTCTAAGGTAAGTCTGTCATAATGTGCTAGTATGTGGTGCATACTAGTGTAGCACTACCTCTGTAGGGATTGCTGTGTGTAGATTTCCCTGGGTCTCCCTCTGATAAACTTGCAGGCAGTTACTAGGCGTTTTCACACAACCAACCATACTCTCATCCGTTGGTTATCCAATAATTGTTTGTTTTTGTTTGGTATTTTTGTATGTTTTCTTTTTTCTGGAATTTCTTGTTGGAACTTGGATGGGGGAGAGGAATAGTGGGATACTCCAACTGGAACTATTTACAGATGAGCACAACTCTCACTTGGCCTCACCAGGTTGAATGTGGTAGCAGACTATACCATACTGCACTTGTATGGGAGAAATAAGTCCTTTGCTTGCTCTGGCAGCACACTCAATGAAAATTTTAGGACACTCTCTAGCATCCCCTTTGGCTGACACCCGTCCACTGACTATACTAACTGAAGGGATGGCCCTCACAGGACAGGCCCCATGACACAGATCTGTCCTCAAAGTATGCAGAAAAAGATCCTTCCTGGTGTGTCTCCCCTCAAGTCAGCTTTACAGGACATCTGAGTTTCAGTTATACTTAGATTCATACCTCAGGTCGACCACCTAAGGCCGCATGGCAGCCTGTGCAGAGGAAGGGCAGCTGCCCCTTCCCTCCGGGACCCCGCTCTCCAGCCGAAGACCCTGAGCACATGTGCCCTTGGCATATATAGAGTAACCCAGCATGCATTGAGGCATTTTCCTATGCCAATGGCCAGGGCTGTAACTATGCCTATGCTCTCACTTGTCATGTTTCCTCCCACTGTCCAATATGTGTCCTATTGGACCAGTGTGAAACATTCAGACAACACGAGCAGCATCTGTGGATCACTATCAATGGATCACTGCTCCCTGGTAGAGAGAAAGCATCTACATTTACCTAGCAGCCTTCCTGGTAAGCAGAAAGACCCAAAAACTATACTCTCTTCTAGCACCTACCTAGGAGGGTGCTACATCCACCCCCCGCCAAAATAAGCATTGGCTTTGGGCAGCCGCCCCTACAAAATACCTGTACAAAAAAATTACAAGGAGTATTCCACAAACTTGGAAAAAGGGGAAAATGGAATGCAACATATGTACAAAGCCATGGGGCATACCCCATATGTGGCCGATAAGCACAAATATTTATGCCGCGTACACACGGTCGGACTTTTCGTCTACAAAAGTCCGACAGCCTGTCCGACAGACTTCCGGCGGACTTTCGGCGGACTTGCGGCAGACTTTCTAACGAACGGACTTGCCTACACACGACCACACAAAAGTTCGACAGCCTAGTACGCGGTGACGTACACCAAGTCCGGCGAGACTATAAAACGGAAGTTCAATAGCCCGTACGACACCCTTTGGGCTCCTTCTGCTAATCTCGTGTTTATCTCGTGTTAGTAGAAGTTTGGTGAGAGACGATTCGCGCTTGTGAGACTCGTATTTTTCAGTTCGTTTTAACTGTTGTTCAGTCTGTGCTTGTGAGGTTTGTATCTGCTTTTCAGTGCGTTTGGTCAGTTGGCATTGAGAAATCTTTGTTTTATTGTCCGCTCGTTCCTGATTTTCAGGTCGCTCTTCACAGGCCTTGCTGTTCTTCAGTGCGTTCTGTTTAGTGCGTTCTGACCAGCCGACCGTTTTGAAACCATGTTACCTGTACGTACTCGTCGTCGAGCTCGTGCATTGTATGTGTTTGGTGCTGTAGTTTATTCTTCAGACCAAGACCAGTCCATGAACAGGGCGAGGAGGAGTTCATGGACCAAGAATTGGTTGCTCCAGCGTGACCAGTTCTGTCACATGCCATTGCTCCGTGAGATCCGTGAGAATAATCCTGAGGATTTCAGGAACTTTCTCCGGATGACGGACCCCGTTTTTGACCGTTTGTTGGCTTTGCTGACCCCCTATATCAGCAGGCAGGATACCTGCATGAGGCAAGCCATCACTCCGGAGCAGAGGCTAGTTGCCACGTTGCGGTACTTGGCGACAGGGAGAAGCCTGCAGGACCTCAAGTTCTCGACAGGCATCTCCCCCCAGGCTCTGGGGATCATTATCCCAGAGACCTGTTCTGCCATCATCCAGGTCCTGCAGAAGGACTATATTAAGGTAAGATATTTTTCTTT
>NC_133325.1:117891749-117984249 GCF_042186555.1 Aquarana catesbeiana
AGAAAATTGGGGTCTTGAGGAACATGTATAAGAGGGAACATAAGAAGATCCAGGAATCAATGAGATCAGGAGCATCAGCAGATGATGTTTATGTACCCAGGCTGTGGTACTACAATCAACTCCGTTTTCTTAATGACCAGACTGAAGCCAGGGCATCACTTTCAACCCTTCCCTCCACCCTTCCCTCCACCCTTCCCTCCACCCCAGCAGAGGCTGATGAGGAGCAAGCTGGGTCTTCCATCCTGGATGAACCGGATATGACCATCTGGAGTCAGGTAAATTATTTTAACAAATATTTACTGTACTAATATTAATGATGTTAACTGGATGTTATAATTGTCTAAAATAATTTTGCCCTCAAAATTGTGTATACATATCAATTGACAGTAGTGGCTAAATATGTTTGGCACCTGCTTGAAATAATTAGGGTGTCTGATTAGACTCTTTTATTAAAGAGATGTATTCACATTGAATTTGCTAGTCATGAGAAGCAAACTGTGTGTCATTGATGAACCCAAAAAAATATACTAAAACTATTGTCCTTTTTTTATACACAGGATGAGTCCATCCAGGAGGAATGTGGGGAAAGTGGCAGGCAGGAGGAGACCGGGCCCATGGACAGCCTGGAGGAGGCCGGATTCACCATCATCCTGGAGGAGGCTGGGCCCAGTGTCAGGCAGGAGGTGGCTGCTCCCAGTGAGGTGGCTGCTCCCAGTGAGGTGGCTGGGCAAAGTGAGGTGGCTGGGCCAAGTGAGGTGGCTGGGCCCAGTAGGAGCCTGACCGAATC
This sequence comes from Aquarana catesbeiana, assembly GCF_042186555.1. NCBI lineage: Eukaryota > Metazoa > Chordata > Amphibia > Anura > Ranidae > Aquarana > Aquarana catesbeiana. The sequence goes on from NC_133325.1 coordinate 117,892,537, forward strand.
CCAAGTGCCTCCCCTCCACCTTCCCAAAAAAAGGGCCAGGAAGGGGACGGTCACACAGGAGGCATCCCTGCGCCTCATGCAAGAGGCCACCCGTTTTTTAAAGAGCCCCCCCGAAGCGGAAGAGTCCTATGGCTGCTACTTAGCCAGCAGGCTTCTTCAAATGGATTGGGAGCAGCGCCTCATTTGTGAGCGACTATTTGGGGAAACAATCCAGAAGGGGCTGCAGGGCACGCTAACACGAAACACCCAACTACATGAGGCAGCCCCCCCTCCTCCTCCTCCTCCTCCTCCTCCTCCTCCTGCCACAACTGAAACACCAGAGCCACAGCCTCGAAAGAAGGCTACAGGGAAGGCTGCAGGGAAGGCTGCAGGGCAGCGTGGAGGAAAGGCTGCAGGGAAGAGAAGAAAGTAATGACTTGGGTTCAGTCTGGTCTGACAGAAGACGCAGGCTGTTGTAGTACCACAGTCTGGGGACATCTATATCATCTGCTGGTGCTGTTGATCTCTGGGATTCTTGGACCAGATTGTGCTCCCTCTTATATGGACTCCTCAAGATCCCCATTATCTTGTACACATACTTTTTCCAGCGTTGACTTCCTCTTTATTTTATTTAGACCATAAATAAATGGATCTTTTTTGAGTTTAGGTTTTTTATTTTAAATCATAGATTTTAGACACAATGTTTTAAATTAACAAGGGACAACAATCTCATTGATTTTGCAAAAACACAACAAAAATAGATTAAAATAATGTTAATAATGTTCGAGTGGTAAGTATTTAAAAAAAAAAAGAAACATAACCAAAAACGGTTCTTTGGGTTAACTTTATATAAAAAAAATAACAAATCACTATAAAAACAAAAATTATAAAGGGTTCTTTGTGGTAACTTTACAAACATTAAAAAAAATTTAAAAAATATATATAAAAATGGGTTCCCGGTGGTAACTTTACAAAAAAATTTAGAGATAAACAGAAAAAAAGTTCCACAACAATCATAAAATAAATATCTGGATAAAAATTACAAGAAAAGATGACTCTAAAAAGTATTATTAGTATGGAAACATTGTTTTGAAAAAGCATACCATGTCATTCATGAGATCAAAGAGAAAAAGAATCCAGAAATCTGTTTGGGAGAACTCTGTTTGAATATGAACAGCAAAACATCTTCATTCTTTATAGCATTCGTAAAGAAGACATTAAATGCGCTGCATTCAACGATCACAGATTTTGCAGCGTGAGGAATGTGCTACCTACAATACGAACACTAGTTTTACTAGACCGAGTGCTTCCGTTTAGTTTTTGCTTATGAGCATGCGTCGTTTTTTTGTCCGTCGGACTAGCATACAGACGAGCGGACTTCGGGGTCCGTCGTAGTTACGACGTAAAGATTTGAAGCATGTTTCAAATCTAAAGTCCGTCGGATTTGAGGCTAAAAAAGTCCGTTGAAAGTCCGGAGAAGCCCACACACGATCGGATTACCAGCCAGCTTTAGTCCGTCAGCGTCCGTTGGACTTTTGTAGACGAAAAGTCCGACCGTGTGTACGCGGCATTAGAGTGAAAAAATATAAAGCATCTGCTGAACAAAGATATTTTACAAGTTTTTTTCAAAGGAGCATCTACCAAGTGCACTGTATGAGTGCACCCCCTGCCAAACATAGACTGACTGGTAGGGAAAATGGCTATGCATCCTAACTAAATATACTACAACAATAACATTACATATGTACAATAATGTTTCCATAGGCAACCTCCATTGAGGCATAGAGACTCCAAAGAAAATACACAAACATGTTCCAACTGTACAGTCTCTCATACTTACAGTGAGACTGTCCTCTCTACAGAGGTAACTTTCTCACCTAAACAGACACCTATCCCTAAGAAGTGTGGCGTCCATCTGACTGATGCCCGCAGTGACCCTCTTTCTGCAGCATCGGAGCAACACATCTTCTCCTAGCGGCCAGCCAACATTGCTGGAGCCTTAGCAATGGCTTGCCTATTTGTGGGCATTTGTAGAAACTCTTCAGGGAAGCCCTTATCCGTGGCACCTCCTTCCGAAGAGACAATGAGCCACTGCCCTTTCTGCAGCATCGAGGCAACACATCTTTGCAAAGCGTCTTTAACAAAGTATTTTCGCAAAGTGTCTCTAACAAATATATATATATACCTTGCATCCAGTGTAGCCAAGCCTATATCTGACTACGGGCCATTCCTTGTGTATTTTTATTTAATATATATATATACAGACAGTCTCATATATATATATATATATATATATATATATATATATATATATATATATATATATACACACACACACACTGCATCCAGTGTAGCCAAGCCTATATCTGACTGCAGGCCATTCCTTGTGTACTTTTTCTAATATACTTCAGGCAGGCAGGTTATTCAGTTAGCTGCAGTGTATTTAATATATATACAGTCAGTCTCGTGTATATATATATATATATATATATATATATATATATATATATATATATATATATATATATATATATATGTATATATACTGCATCCAGTGTAGCCAAGCCTATATTTCACTGCAGGCCATTCCTGGTGTACTTTTTATATTATACTTCAGGCAGGCAAGTTATTCAGTTAGCTGCAGTGTATTTTATATATATATATATATATATATATATATATATATATATATATATATATATATATATATACTGCATCCAATGTAGCCTATATCTGACTGCAGGCCATTCCTGGTGTACTTTTTATAATATCCTTCAGGTGGTGTACACAGTACCGTGCACCCATAGTGCAGTTGCTACTACTTTTTGGTGATGTACACAGTACACAATACAGTAATACAGTGCACCCATAGCTGTTATTACACTTCTGTTGGTGTACACAGTACCGTGCACCCATAGTGCAGTTGCTACTACTTTTCTGGCGGTGTACACAGTACACAGTACAGTGCACCCATAGTTGTTATTACACTTCTGTTGGTGTACACAGTACCGTACAACCCTAGTGCAGTTGCTACTACTTTTCTGGTGATGTACACAGTACACAATACAATGCACCCATAGTTGTTATTACACTTCTGTTGGTGTACACAGTACCGTGCACCCATAATGCAGTTGCTACTACTTTTCTGGTGGTGTACACAGTACACAATACCTTCTTGATCCACGTTACAAGGATAAGGTTGCAGAACTTATCCAGCCTTTGCAGAGGGAGCAGAGGATGAAACATCTTCGGGAGGCCTTGCAGAAAGGTTTGCGCAATGCGTTTTCAGAGCCTGGGAGGTTACAATTTCCTGGTGCTGGATAACGTGTTGCTGAGGCTTCGTTCAGTTTCAGAAAGAGCTAAGGAGAAGGTGGCCGGCTGACCGATGCTTTCAGACAATTCTTCAGTCCTCAGCACCAAGGTCTGATCGGTTCCAGCAACCATCGCCAGCGTCTGAATTACATGGTAAATAGATCAGACTTGCAGACCTTTCCAACAGAACATCCACTGGGTTACTGGGTCTTGAGGATGGACCACTGGCCAGAGCTTGCTCAATATGCAATTGAGCTACTGGCCTGTCCTGCATCCAGCATTCTTTCTGAATGCACATTCAGTGCTGCTGGAGGCTTTGTAACCAATCACAGAGTGCGCCTGCCCACAGACTCTGTTGACTGTCTCACATTCATAAAAATGAATCAGTCTTGGATCACCAGCTACCAAGCACCTGATGCTGATGTAACCAATTGATTTTTCTATGGATGTGGGATCCCTTGAAGACTGCCTATGCTCAGTGAATATACTATTATGCTGAGTGATTGAGTGATTATCCTATTCCTTCTCATTCTTCATGATGATAGCTTCTAAGAATATTTTTGGTTCAGGGCACCACCACCACTGCCTAAGGCCCAATTTTTCTGCCCCTGTTTAACAGGGACATGTGATTACAATTTTTGATCAAATATTTCACAGCAGGGCTCGTTCCTGCACTCAATAAGAGAATCTGTGAGGGGTTATAGTATTGTGCCACCACCACCACTGCCTAAGACCCAATTTTTCTGCCCCTGTTTAACAGGGGCGTGTAATTACAATTTTTGATCTAATATTTCACAGCAGGGCTTGTTTCTGCTGTACGTGGCTGGGAGGAGGTGGTTGTGGATCATGTGATCCTTAGTGACCCAGAGGACTCAGGATCGAATGCCTCAGCAAACTTACGCTGCATGGCCTCCATGATCCTGCAAAGCCTGCGAAAGGACCCTAGGGTTCGTGGTATCAAGGAGAGGGATCATTACTGGCTGGCAACCCTTCTTGATCCACGTTACAAGGGTAAGGTTGTAGAACTTATCCAGCCTTCGCAGAGGGAGCAGAGGATGAAACCTCTTTGGGAGGCTTTGCAGAAAGGTTTGCGCAATGCGTTTCCAGAGCCTGGGCGGTTATAATTTCCTGGTGCTGGACAACGTGTTGCTGAGGCTTCGTTCAGTCACAGAAAGAGCGGTGGAGAAGGTAGCCGGCTGACCGATGCCTTCAGACAATTTTTCAGTCCTCAGCGCCAAGGTCTGATCAGTTCCAGCAACCATCGCCAGCGTCTGAATTACATGGTGCAGGAATATCTAGGGGCAGGATCAGACCTTTCCAACAGAACATTCACTGGGTTACTGGGTCTTGAGGATGGTCCACTGGCCAGAGCTTGCTCAATATGCAATTGAGCTACTGGCCTGTCCTGCATCCAGCATTCTTTCTGAATGCACATTCAGTGCTGCTGGAGGCTTTGGAACCAATCACAGAGTGCACCTGTCCACAGACTCTGTTGATTGTCTCACATTCAAAAAAATGAATCAGTCATGGATCACCAGCTACCAAGCACCTGATGCTGATGTAACTGATTGATTTTTCTATGGATGTGGGATCCCTTGAAGACTGCCTATGCTGAGTGACTATACTATTATTCTGAGTGATTATCCTATTCCTTCTCAATCTTCATGATGATAGCTTCTAAGAATATTTTTGGTTCAGGGCACCACCACCACTGCCTAAGGCCCAATTTTTCTTCCCCTGTTTAACAGGGGCGTGTAATTACAATTATTGTTCAAATATTTCACAGCAGGGCTCGTTCCTGCGCTCAACAAGAGTATTTGTGAGGGGTTGCAGTGTTGTGGCACCACCACCACTGCCTAAGGCCAAATTTTTCTGCCCCTGTTTAACAGGGGCGCGTAATTACAATTTTTGATCCAATATATCACAGCAGGGCCCGTTCCTGCGCTCAACAAGAGTATCTGTGAGGCTTCACAGTGTTGTGCCACCACCACCGCTTAAGGCCCAATTTTTCTGCCCTTGTTTAATAGGGGCATGTAATTACAATTTTTGCTCTAATATTTCACTGCAGGGCTTGTTCCTGCTCTCAACAAGAGAATCTGTGAGGGGTTATAGTGTTGTGCCACCACCATCACCACTGCCTAAGACCCAATTTTTCTGCCCCTGTTTAACAGGGGCGTGTAATTACAATTTTTGATCAAATATTTCACAGCAGGGCTCATTCCTGCACCCACCAAGAGTAACTGTGAAGGCTTACAGTGTTGTGGCACCACCACCACCAAAGGCCCGATTTTTCTGCCCCTGTTTAACAGTGGCATGTAATTACAATTCTAGATATAATATTTCACAGCAGGGCCTGTTTCTGCGCTCACCAAGAGTAACTGTGAGGGCTTACAGTGTTGTGGCACCACCACCAAAGGCCCAATTTTTCCCTTTTTAACAGTGGCATGTAATTACAATTCTTGATATAATGTTTCACAGCAGGGCCCATTCCTGCGCCCACCAAGAGTAACTATGAGGGCTTACAGTGTTCTGGTACCACCAACACCTAAGGCCCAATTTTCCGCAGAGTATATAGGGCAGGCCGCATAGTATATACAGGTGGTCCCCTATTTTCAAACATCTGACTTACAAACGACTCCTACTTACAAACGGAGGGAGACAACAGGAAGTGAGAGGAAATCTACCCCTAGGAAGGGATATTCTCTCGCGTAATGCCGCATACACACGGTCAAAATTTCCGACAACAAATGTTCAATGGAAGCTTGTTGTCGTAAATTCCGACCGTGTGTAGGCTCCATCGGACATTTTCCATCGGAATTTCCGACAAACAAAATTTGAGATCTGGATCTCAAATTTTCAGACAGCAAAATCCTTTGTCGGAAATTCCGATCGTGTGTACATAATTACGACGCACAAAATTCCACGCATGCTCGGAAGAAGAGCCGCACTGGCTATTGAACTTAATTTTTCTCGGCTCATCGTACGTGTTGTACGTCACCGCGTTCTTGACGTTCGGAATATCCGACAACATTTGTGTGACCGTGTGTATGCAAGACAAATTTGAGCCAACATCCGTCGGAAAAAAAACATGGATTTTGTTGTCGGAATGTGCGATCGTGTGTACGCGGCATAAGAGTTAATATGGGAAAAAGATGTCTCCACCGATGCTTTATCACCAATCCTTGTTTCCCTAATAAGCCAAAATTTTCAAAATCCAATTGTCATTGGGACAGAAAGTGAGGTAAAATCTTCTGAACAGGGGCACAGACAGCAAAACAAATGTCACAGGGGTGATAACTCTTCCCTATGTTTTCCAAAAAGCTTAAAAATAGATTTTTTGGCTGGAGCTACACTTAAAAAATGTACCTGTTCCAAATTACAAACAGATTCAACTTAAGAACAAACCTACAGTCCCTATCTTGTTTGTAACCCGGGGACCGCCTGTGTATTGCTGTTCAGAGTATATAGGGCCTAGAGGCCCCATCCCTTTTCTTTTTTAAGTTTGGGTGCGGGGTTCCCCTTAATATCCATACCAGACCCAAATCTATATTGCCGGGACCCGACAATACATTACAGCCGCATTTCTATTCCTTTAGAAATGTCATTTTGCTTCAGGGACTGTTCTAAACACAGGGAAAATGCGCCACTTTACAGGCATACAGCAGTCACCCCCCAAGCATGATATTTAAAGGAATATTTCACTTTTATTGTTTCACTTTAAGCATTATTAAAATCACTGCTCCCGAAAAAACAACCGTTTGCTTTGATACATGTCCCCTGGGGCAGGACCCGGGTCCCCAAACACTTTTTATGACAATAACTTGCATATTAGCCTTTAAAATTAGCACTTTTGATTTTTCACGTTCGGGTCTAATAGACTTTAACGATGTTCACGTGTTTGCACAAACTTTTTGTCAGTGCGCATGTTCTGCTGGGAACCGAACCAGGGGTGTTCGGCTCATCCCTACTGGCTTCATAAATTAGACGCCTTCCCGGTTGCAGGTGGTGCAGTAAATAGCGGTGTACAGTCTCCAAGACCGCATTAGCAGCCACAGTCACATGGATCAGCAATAGCTGTACGTACCGCTCCAGTGGAAGACGGATAAGGGGCTATGTAGGCAGGTCCCTGGAGGGTCTCACCACTCCTCAATGTTGGTGACCCAGCTCAGCTTTCCTCCTGTTACTCCTGTCTTCCCATGCTTGTAGTACGCCGACTGCCTCTTTATTGACACCCTGGAATGTAGACTGTCCCATCTAATAAGCTCCAGCCATTGGCAACAATAGCGGCAACAGTTGCGGGATAATGGGGCCGTGTATCAGATAACACCTTCCCAATGGAGCACAGCGTGCAGCTCAGCGTTCTGTGGTAGAGCTCACATCTGGTATTTATTGTTAGAACTTGGATGGGAGAAGGTAATAGTGGAATGCTCCAACTAGAACTTTTTACAGATAAGGACAACTCTCACTTGGCCTCACCAGGTTGAATGAGTTACCAGACTTTCTGCTATACCATACTAGGTGAAATAAGTCCTTTGCTTGCTCTGGCAGCAGACTCAATGAAACTGTTTTATCTTCAGGACACTCTCTATCATCCCCTTTGGCTGACACCCTTCCACTGACTCTACTAGCTGAAGGGATGGCCCTCACAGGACAGGCCCCATGACAGAGATCTGTACTCAGAGTAGACAGGAACAGATCCTTCCTGGTGTGTCTACCTATAGTCAGCTTTACAGGGCATCTGGATTGCAGCTTTACTCGGATTCTGGCCACCAGGTCGACCACCTAAAGCCACATGGCAGCCTGTGCAGAGGAGGGGCAGCCACCCCCTCCCTCTGGGACCCCGCTCTCCAGCTGAAGACCCCAAGCACATGTGCCCTTGGCATATATACAGTCACCAAGCATGCACTGAGGCATTTTCCCCTGCCAATAATCAGGGCTGTAACTATGCTCTCACTTGTCAGGTTTCCTCCCACTGTCCAATATGCCCCATCCTATTGGACCAGTGTAAAACCTTCAGACACCATGAGCAGCATCTGAGCACCATGAGCAGACCCTATCAATGGATCCCTGCTCCCTGATAGGCAGAGAGCATCTAAATTTACCTAGCAGACTTCCTGGTAAGCAGAAAGGCCCAAAAACTATACTCTCTTCCAGCACCTACTTAGGAGGGTGCTACACTAGCACATTATGACATTGCCTTGCAGGGGATTCTCTTTTGCCATCAACTGCTGTTTACTACCATTTTAAAAGAGAAGTAGGGCAAACAAACAAAAATTAAACATACTTACCTAGATGGCTGCAGAATTGATTTCTCTTTCAGAGCCTCTGACAGCAGCAAAACCTGACAAGGGTTCTATTCCTTTCCCATTCTATCCAAATGTATAGGTATATGTATTTTCTATAGATACAGTTTTAAGGGTTAGTTTATCTTTTTAAAAAAAAATGTTGTTTTCTTCCTCTTTTCCTAGGGATGCCAGGATGGATCGGAGCAGTTCTGGTTGGTCGGCACTGACATTTGACCGCGCTGACTAATCAGAACCGCTCTGATTGATCCTGACATACTTAGGGAAATAATAGGAAAAACAAACCCCAGGACTGCTGCACCAGGCTGTGGGGGCAGTGAAACTGTATCATCCAAGGTGGTAAGTGCAGAGGGGCCCGGGGAAGGAGGGGGATAGTAAGAGTGTAGGGTGTTAGCTGACGTTGAATTTTTTATGAAAAGGTGAACTCACACTTTAAGGTAATTGTTTTTTCAATTTATTCAGGGACTGTGGATGCAGGGCAGGGGGAGATGTATTGAAGATAGGCTTTAAGAACATGGAATCGTTCAAAACACTCCTTACCTTTACAAATAGCCACCACAGAGTGCTAATCGATCAACCAGCGTATTTTTAGGCCCCATACACACTATTAGATTTTCTGCAGATTTTGGTCTTCAGATTTACCAAAACCATATAATATGAGGTCAAACCTTAATGCCCCATACACACGATCGGACATTCCGACTACAAAACAATGGATTTTTTTCTGACGGATGTTGGCTCAAACTTGTCTTGCATACACGGTCACACAAATGTTGTCGGAAATTCTGAACGTCAAGAACGCAGTGACGTACAACACATACGACGAGCCGAGAAAAATGAAGTTCAATAGCCAGTGCGGCTATTCTGCTTGATTCCGAGCATGCGTGGAATTGTGTACACACGCTCGGAATTTCCGACAAGTTTTGTTGTTGGAAAATTTGAGAACCAGCTCTCAAACATTTGTTGTCGGAAATTCCGACAGCAAAGGTCCGATGGAGCCTACACATGGTCGGATTTTCCGACAATAAGCTCACATCAAACATTTGTTGTCGGAAATTTCGACCATGTGTACGCGGCATAAGAGTTTCAATTTGTGTGCAATCAGGCAAGCCCTTGCACTATATGGTTTTGGTAAATCTGAAGTCAAAAATCTGCAGAAAATCTAATATTGTGTATGGAGTCTAAAGCCTCGTACACACGGTACGATTGTTGGCAGGGGATTGTCTGTTGACAGACTGTTGTCCTAAAATCTTACCGTTAGTACACTCCTTTTGACAATTGTTGTCCAACTTTCGGCCAACAAATGTTGGATGGCAGGCTAGTAAATTTTCAGCGGACAACGGTTTGACGTCAAATTTTCATATGGTCAGTACACAAATCCGTCACACAAAAGTTGAAAGTACAAACATGCATGCTCAGAATCAATGCTCACCAAACACAAAATTAGCAGAAGGGGCCCAAAGGGTGGCGCTTAAGAACTGAAATTCCTCGTAGTACGTCACTAAGTTCGTGTTTGTGGCAGGACAATTGTGTACTGTTAGCATGCAAGACAAGATCCTGGCACACGCCCTTTTGACAAAAATCAGACACTCAGTTGGCCAACAATCTTACCGTGTGTACGAGGCTTAAGGCTGTTGACCCAGTCAGACATGGGAAGGACATACAAATTCAATGCAGAGTTTCCTGATACAAAATGAATCTGGGACTTCAGGGTTGCTAACTAAAGACACCATACGCTTTAGTCAAATAAGGTTTAAAAGAAAACTGCTTGTGCAATTGATGTAAATACAACCAAGCAAACACCATTATTTTTATGGGACATGTCTGCTAGTTCCATAAATGCTTGTAATTTTGTCTTGTAACTTAGTAATTATATTTTACAGGGACTGTCATTGATCCTGGCCATATATGGGCTGATAATGGTCTGCCAATTGCAATGAATAAATATCAGTTACCTTTACTGATGATAAGGGATGAGCAAATCTACCTGAGTTTGTCAAATCCTGCTTTAAATCCGCAAAACTTGAATTCAGTAATACCTCAGATTGCGAGTAACGCGGTTAATGAGTGTTTCGCAATACGAGCTATTATTTTTTTTTAAATCCTGACTAAGTTTGCCAGCGTTGTCTCGCAAAACGAGTAGGATTCAAGCCTCTACGGTGTGGAGTACCGCATTTGGCCAGAGGCACGGAGGTGCCAGGGACATTCGGAGCCGCTTGGATACACTCAGTTCCTGAGTGTTTCCGAGCCTCTCCAAGTGTTTCCAAGTGCATCCGAATGGCTCAGAGAGGTTTCTGAGTGTTTCCGAGTGTCTCCGGTGCCCCCCCCACCTCTGGCCACATGTGGTACTGCATACCATAGAAGTCACTGTGGAACAAATTATCTGAGTTTCCATTGACTTCTATGGGAGAACTCGCTTTGATACACGAGTGCTTTGGATTACAAGCATTCTTCTGGAACGAATTGTGCTCGTAATCCAAGTTTCCACTGTATATCATTAACCACTTCATCCCCAGAAGGATTTACCCCCTTCCTGACCGGGCCATTTTTTGCGATACGGCACTGCGTCGCTTTGACTGACAATTGCACGGTCGTGTGATGCTGTATTCAAACAAAATTTATGTCCTTTTTTTCCCCACAAATAAAGCTTTCATTTGGTGGTATTTGATCACCTTTGCGGTTTTTATTTTTTGTGCTATAAACTAAAAAAGAGCGACAATTTTGAAAAAAACAATATTTTTTACTTTTTGCTATAATAAATATCCCAATTTAACAAAAACTATTTTTTTCTTCAGTTTAGGCCGATATGTAATCTTCTACATATTTCTGATTAAAAAAACACGCAATAAGCGTATATTGATTGGTTTTCACAAAAGTTATAGCGCCTACAAAATAGGTTATTTATTTATGGTATTTTTATTTTTCTATTTTTTTTTACTAGTAATGGTGGTGATCTGCGATTTTTATTGGACACTTTTGACACTTTTTTGAAACGATTGACATTTATACAGCAATCAGAGCTATCAATAGCCACTGATTACTGTATAAATGTCACTGGCAGGGAAGGGATTAACACTAGGGGGCGATCAAGGGGTTAAATGTGTTCCCTCACTGTGTGTTCTAACTGTAGGGGGATGGGACTGACTGGGGGGGAGACTGATCCGGGTTCCTATATACTAGGAACACACGACCTGTCTCCTCTCTCCTTTGCACACACAGATCCACGTTCCTGCTCTGTCACGAGCGATCGCACGCGCGCCCCCTTAACCACGTAAGGACCAAGCCTCTTTCTGAGATTTGTTGTTTCCAAGTTAAAAACAGTTTTTTTGCTAGAAAATTACTTAGATCCCCCAAACAGTATAGACTTTTTTCCTAACACCCTAGAGAATAAAATGGCGGTTGTTGCAATACCATCTGTTACACCGTATTTGCGCAGCGGTCTTACAAGCGCACTTTTTTGGGAAAAAATACACTTTTTTGAATAAAAAAATAAGACAACAGTAAATTTAGCCCAATTTTTTTATATTGTGAAAGATAATGTTATGCTGAGTAAATTGATACCCAACATGTCATGCTTCAAAATTGCACGCGCTCGTGGAATGGTGACAAACTTTTACCCTTAAAAATCTCCATAGGCGAACATCCCTTGTAATAGAAAAAAGCATGAAAACAAATGTTGCTTTAAGAGCTATGAGCAGAAATGACGTTTTGACGCCGCTTCTGCCCTGCAGTGATATGGAGATGGGTGGGGGCCATCTTCCTCTCACCAAGCCAGGAGGAGGACCCAATCACCTCCGCTGCTACCGACGGCTCCGGAAAGCGGTGGAGGGCACCAGAGAGCGGCGGGGGGGGCCTCTTCCACCGCCGATAAAAGAGATGTTGCGGCGAATCCGCCGCAGAGACCACTTTTATCGGAAACTGGACCACTCACTCAAGAAGTGTATACTGGGGTTATGGTAGCTAGCTCCCTCTGTAAAGTACCAACGTATATCGGCATGAGCCAGTCCGAAAGTGGTTAAAGCGGTCACCGTACAGCTACAGTGATTCGCGCAGGGAGCCATTCTGCCACCATCGAAAGACGGCAGGCGGTCGGCATGTGGTAAAACACTATTAATGTCTAAAGAGGTTGAATATTGATGCTAAGTTCTGCCCATTTAAAAAAAAATAGGTAAGCTATTGTCAAAAACACATGGAGAGCTGTACAGTGCCATAGGGGACATATGACAAGTATCTATGGCCAACATTTAAAATCATATATTCATATATTCTACATTGTATTTAAATTATTTATAGCCCACTCACATTAATTTGAATGATCTTGAAGTTTGTAAATCTCATTTGTGAAGATCCCTACACATTTACTTCCTTATTCTGTGACATGTATTTTCTATGCCCTGTGAGTAGGCACTGCTGTGTCACACATTTCACAGAGCCTGCCTTCTGAACTACTGTATAAAGGTGCTGAGAGGAGGAGGTAATCAATGCTTGCAGGCCAAAAGGGTACCATGGGATATGTAGTCCTTAGAAACTGAAAGTTAACAGCAAAGGAGAAGCTGCAAAACATTCAGGGAATCCAGGAAATTGTGGAAAGAGATGGCCAGCAGACAAACAAAGCTCATACATAACTTGAAAGGAGCTTTTCCAAGTATGCTTATATTTTATTCTCAAATATAACGTTTGCTTGTATTGTCATTACAATGCTAATGCTTTAAAACAAAAGTGTAGGCTGTGACCTTTGATTTGCTTAAACAAAGGAAAAACATTTCTTTTTTTTAAATACCGTACAGCAGGGAAAGGGTCTTTGTAATGTGACTTTGAGGGTGACATGAAAAAAAAAAAACAATACTTTAAATTACTTGCTTAGGAGATGCCTTTAAGCTGTCTATGGTGTTACTGAACAGTATGGTTTTAACAGCCAGACATTGTATTCTGTTATCACATATTTTGAATGCATAATTGTTTTTGTTTAAATTTTACATTTGGCTTAAATACAGCAGCATCACCTGAATCTAATTAATTGAAACTCAAAAAAAAGGTTCTATTTTTGGTAGTTTTTGTTGTGATACCTGATTTTTTTTATCCACTGGTAATACGCCTAAATTAAGAGAAAAAACTATAGGAAAGTCTACATCCCCCAACTTCATACAAAATGGCCAGTGGCAAAACCAAATAGTTTGCAAGCTCCTTTTTTTGCAGTACCACACTGTATTGTCTTATGCCGCATACAGACGATCGGAATTTCCAACAACAAATGTTCGATGTGAGCGTGTTGTTGGAAATTCCGACCGTGTGTAGGCTCCATCGGACATTTTCTGTCGGAATTTCCGACAACAAAGATTTGAGAGCTGGATCTCAAATTTTCAGACAACAAAATCCGTTGTCATAAATTCCGAGCGTGTGTACACAATTCCGACGCACAAAATTCCACGCATGCTCTGAATCAAGTACAAGACGGAAGCGCTCAGTCTGGTCAAACTAGCGTTCGTAATGGAGATAGCACATTCGTCACGCTGCAAATTATTTCTCGTGATCTCATGAATAATCTTTATAATTTTTTTTGCCAGATCTACAGAATAATGTTTATATATTTTTTTATAGTTATCTACTTTTTTTTTATCAAGATCTCCTGATTTTGTTTTTTTTTTTGTATTTTCTAGTGATCTCCATAATATTTTTATTCATTTTGTGTGTCAAGTTACTACAACACCATTATTATCTTGTATTTTTTAACCTCAAAGAGATTGGTTGGTGTTGGTGCCCCTTGTTTATTTGACACTGTATTTTTGAAATGTACCTGCCTACTCACAAACAAACTGTTCTTTTTGAACTAAAACACATAGCCAAGTATTTGTAATAAAAAAATAGACATTTATTAGGGGTCATAACAAAATAAAGAGGAAGGCAACGCTGGATAAACTGGTGAAATTGGCGAAGCCTTTGTACCCCAGGGAACACATCAACTATTTGACAGGCAAAATTGGTAGCCTGAGGAGCCCATTTAATAGGGAGCACAATCCGGTCTAGGACTCCAAGAGATTGGGAGCAGCAGTAGATGACATATATGTCCCCAGGCTGTGGTCATACAACAGCCTGCATCTTTTGTCAGACCAGACTGAACCTATGCCAACACACTCTTGTCTTCCTTCCATGCTTGCTTCTACGCTTGCTTCCGGGCTATGGCTCTGGTGTTGGAGTTATGGCAGGAGGTGGAGGTGGAGGAGGAGGAAGATGGTCCAACTCACACAGGTGGGTTTTGCTTGCGAGTTCACCCCTCAACCCCTTACCTAGGGCCAGATAGATCACTTCCTCACAAAAGAGGCGTGGGCCCACCTCCATTTCCTGCATTTTGCTGGCTACCATGCAGGCATAGGCCTCTTGAATATTGGGGGTGGTTCTGAGGGCCGCAGTAGCGTCCCGAATCAAAGAAAGCGCTAACTCCTGCACGTACCTCCCCTTCCTGGTGCTTTTTGTTGGAAGGCGGAGGGGAGGAACCTGGAATTCGGTCAGGCTACTGGGCCCGGCCACCCTCTGGCTACCACTTACCCATGCCACCTCCTGGCTGCCACTTACCCCCACCACCTCCTGGCTGCCACTTTCCTCTGCCACCTCCTGGCTGCCACTTTCCCCCGCCACCTCCTGGCTGCCGCTTTCCACAGCTTCCTCCTGGCTAAAGCTTTCCTGTGTATGAAAATGGGACATAGTTTTAGTTTATTGTTCATCAATCAAACACAATTTTGAGAAATATGTTAAACAATGCTATACCTGACTCAAGCTGGGCTCCTCCACATCTTCTTACTGGGTGGAAAGCCCAGGATGGATGTCAGAAGCCTCAGCTGGGGTGGAAGGAAGCGTGGAAGGAAGGGTTGAGAGTGATGGCCTGATTTCACTCTGGTCTGACAGAAATCACAGTCTGTCGTATTACCACAGCCTGGGGACATAAATGTCACCTGCTGATGCTCCTGATCTCTTGGAATCCTGGACCTTCTTGCGCTCCCTATTATATGTGTTCCTCAGGCCACCAATTTTGGCCTTCAAATAGTTGATGTTTGCCATGGGAATCACCGGCTTCACCAATTCCAGCAATTGATCCAGCGCTGCCTGCCTCTTTATTTTATTAGTATAAAAGGGGTGTTTTACCTGCCACAGACAGGGCAGCTCTCTGTACATCTCAATGAATTGGGGGAGGAAGCTGTGATCATTGAATCAATCCATTTCCTCTGCAAGACACAACACAAGACAAACCCTAATGTCAGGCTAAACTCTCATAATCTTGTCCCAATATAGGCCTTAATCTATAAGAGCCCTTGCACACTGGGGCGGTTTGCAGGCGCTATTGCGCTAATAATAGCGCCTGCAAACCGACCTGAAAGTGCCGCTGCTGTGTATCCAGTGTGAAAGCCCCGAGGGCTTTCACACTGGAGCGGTGCGCTGGCAGGACGGTAAAAAAAGTCCTGCTAGCAGCATCTTCGGACCGGTGAAGGAGCGGAGTGTATACCGCTCCTTTACCGCTCCTGCCCATTGAAATCAATGGGACGGCGCGGCTATACCGCCGGCAAAGCGCCTCTGCAGAGGCGCTTTGCGGTGGTATTTAACCCTTTCTCGGCCGCTAGCGGGGGGTAAAACTGCCCCGCTAGCGGCCGAATACCGACGGTAAAACGTCGCTAATAATAGCGGCGTTTTACCGCCAACGCCGCCCCCGCCCCAGTGTGCAAGGGCTCTAAGCAGTATAGGCCACTGATGCCCCAATTTAAAATTGTACCTTTGTTATCACGATCAGCGCTTACGCTAGCCCGTCCTCTGCTCACATATCGTACGTACGATGCACGCGTGTTACGCTTTATATACACTGCGCATGTGTGAAACTCCGCCCGCCCCTGACCTTCTTTCTAGTATATTCCCCGCCCCTTCTCTTTCGGCGCAGTGGGAGAGCACATGACAAAGAAAGAGCAAGTACAGGCAGAGAAGAGCAGCAACGAGGAGGAGGACGAAAGCCCGGAGCCACAAACGTCCCGATCCCGGAGATTTAAGGCCTCAAATATGTCCTTTGTAGAGATGATGGAGATGGTGGACATCTTGAACAGGGCCGACTATGATGGGAAGCATGGACCTTACCCAAACCCAAATGTGAGAAAGACCAAGATCATGGCTAAAGTTGTGAAAAGTCTGCAGAAGAATTTTGGGGTATGGCGATCCAAGGATCAACTGAGGCAACGATGGTCAGACCTCAAATTGAGGGAGCAGTATCAGTACAGAAGAATCAAGAGAGTGGTGCAAAAAAGTAAGTATTTTGTTGTGTGTTCCTATTATTTTATTTATTTATTTATTTCAGGTACTTATATAGCGCCGTCAATTTATGCAGCGCTTTACATATACATTGTACATCGACATCAGTCCCTACCCTCAAGGAGCTTACAATCTAAGGTCCCTAACTCACATTCATACATACTAGGGACAATTTAGACAGGATCCAATTAACCTACCAGCATGTCTTTGGAGTGTGGGAGGAAACCGGAGTACCCGGAGGAAACCCACGCAGGCACAGAGAGAACATGCAAACTCCAGGCAGGTAGTGTCGTGGTTGGGATTTGAACCAGTGACCCTTCTTACTGCTAGGCGAGAGTGCTACCCACTACACCTATTATTATTATTATGTTCGTGCTGGTCCATGTACTTTTCTTTACTGTTGTACAGTTTAACCACTTGACGACCGCCTCACGCCGATTTACGTCGGCAAGGTGGCACGGACAGGCAAAATCACGTACATATACGTGATTTGCCTTCCGATCGGACCCCCCCCCGGTGCCCGAGGCGGTCGTCTTTTGTCCAGCGGCGATCAGAGGTGAGGGGGAGGCCATCCGTTCGTGGCCCCCCCCTCGCGATCGCCGCCGGCCAATCAGATCACTTCCTTTGCTGCTGTATGCTAAACAGCAGCAAAGGAAATGATGTCATCTCTCCTCGGCTCGGTATTCCGTTGAAGCGCCGAGGAGAGAAGACTTCACTGTGAGTGCACCAACACTACACAACACAGTAGAACATGCCAGGCACACAAGACACCCCGATCCCCCCCCCGATCGCCCCCCGATCCCCCCCCCCCTCCCTGTCACAAACTGACACCAGCAGTTTTTTTTTTTTTTTTCTGATTACTGCATTGGTGTCAGTTTGTGACAGTTACAGTGTTGGGACAGTGAATATTAGCCCCCTGTAGGTCTAGGATACCCCCCTAACCCCCCCTAATAAAGTTTTAACCCCTTGATCACCCCCCGTCACCAGTGTCGCTAAGCGATCATTTTTCTGATCGCTGTATTAGTGTCGCTGGTGACGCTAGTTAGGGACCTAAATATTTAGGTTCGCCGTCAGCGTTTTATAGCGACAGGGACCCCCATATACTACCTAATAAATGTTTTAACCCCTTGATGGCCCCCTAGTTAACCCTTTCACCACTGATCACCGTATAAGTGTTACGGGTGACGCTGGTTAGTTTGTTTATTTTTTTTAGTGTCAGGGCACCCGCCGTTTATTACCGAATAAAGGTTTAGCCCCCTGATCGCCCGGCGGTGATATGCGTCGCCCCAGGCAGCGTCAGATTAGCGCCAGTACCGCTAACACCCACGCACGCAGCATACGCCTCCCTTAGTGGTATAGTATCTGATCGGATCAATATCTGATCCGATCAGATCTATACTAGCGTCCCCAGCAGTTTAGGGTTCCCAAAAACACAGTGTTAGCGGGATCAGCCCAGATACCTGCTAGCACCTGCGTTTTGCCCCTCTGCCCGGCCCACCCAAGTGCAGTATCGATCGATCACTGTCACTTACAAAACACTAAACGAATAACTGCAGCGTTCGCAGAGTCAGGCCTGATCCCTGCGATCGCTAACATTTTTTTGGTAGCATTTTGGTGAACTGGCAAGCACCATCCCCAGGCAGCGTCAGGTTAGCGCCAGTAGCGCTAACACCCACGCACGCACCATACACCTCCCTTAGTGGTATAGTATCTGATCGGTTCAATATCTGATCCGATCAGATCTATA
Organism: Aquarana catesbeiana; assembly: GCF_042186555.1. Classification (NCBI taxonomy): domain Eukaryota; kingdom Metazoa; phylum Chordata; class Amphibia; order Anura; family Ranidae; genus Aquarana; species Aquarana catesbeiana. The sequence goes on from NC_133325.1 coordinate 117,911,161, forward strand.
CTAGCGTCCCCAGCAGTTTAGGGTTCCCAAAAACGCAGTGTTAGCGGGATCAGCCCAGATACCTGCTAGCACCTGCGTTTTGCCCCTCCGCCCGGCCCAGCCCACCCAAGTGCAGTATCGATCGATCACTGTCACTTACAAAACACTAAACGCATAACTGCAGGGTTCGCAGAGTCAGGCCTGATCCCTGCGATCGCTAACAGTTTTTTTGGTAGCTTTTTATTGAACTGGCAAGCGCCAGCGGCCTAGTACACCCCGGTCGTAGTCAAACCAGCACTGCAGTAACACTTGGTGACGTGGCGAGTCCCATAAGTGCAGTTCAAGCTGGTGAGGTGGCAAGCACAAGTAGTGTCCTGCTGCCACCAAAAAGACAAACACAGGCCCGTCGTGCCCATAGTGCCCTTCCTGCTGCATTCGCCAATCTTAATTGGGGACCCACCACTTCTGCAGCGCCCGTACTTCCCCCATTCACATCCCCAACCAAATGCAGTCGGCTGCATGAGAGGCATTTTCTTTATGTCCTCCCGAGTACCCCTACCCAACGAACCCCCAAAAAAGATGTCGTGTCTGCAGCAAGCGCGGATATAGGCGTGACACCCACTATTATTGTCCCTCCTGTCCTGACAATCCTGGTCTTTGCATTGGTGAATGTTTTGAACGCTACCATTCATTAGTTGAGTATTAGCGTAGGGTACAGCATTGCACAGACTAGGCACACTTTCACAGGGTCTCCCAAGATGCCATCGCATTTTGAGAGACCCGAACCTGGAACTGGTTACCGTTATAAAAGTTAGTTACAAAAAAAGTGTAAAAAAAAAAAAAATATATATATAATAAAAAAAAATAGTTGTCGTTTTATTGTTCTCTCTCTCTCTATTCTCTCTCTCTTGTTCTGCTCTTTTTTACTGTATTCTATTCTGCAATGTTTTATTGTTATTATGTTTTATCATGTTTGCTTTTCAGGTATGCAATTTTTTATACTTTACCGTTTACTGTGCTTTATTGTTAACCATTTTTTTGTCTTCAGGTACGCCATTCACGACTTTGAATGGTTATACCAGAATGATGCCTGCAGGTTTAGGTATCATCTTGGTATCATTCTTTTCAGCCAGCGGTCGGCTTTCATGTAAAAGCAATCCTAGCGGCTAATTAGCCTCAAGACTGCTTTTACAAGCCGTGGGAGGGAATGCCCCCCCCCCACTGTCTTCCGTGTTTTTCTCTGGCTCTCCTGTCTCAACAGGGAACCTGAGAATGCAGCCGGTGATTCAGCCAGCTGACCATAGAGCTGATCAGAGACCAGAGTGGCTCCAAACATCTCTATGGCCTAAGAAACCGGAAGCTACGAGCATTTTATGACTTAGATTTCGCCAGATGTAAATAGCGCCATTGGGAAATTGGGGAAGCATTTTATCACACCGATCTTGGTGTCATCAGATGCTTTGAGGGCAGAGGAGAGATCTAGGGTCTAATAGACCCCAATTTTTTCAAAAAAGAGTACCTGTCACTACCTATTGCTATCATAGGGGATATTTACATTCACCGAGATAACAATAAAAATGATTAAAAAAAAAAAAATGAAAGGAACAGTTTAAAAATTAGATAAAAAAGCAAAAAAATAATAAAGAAAAAAAAAAAAAAAAAAAAAAGCACCCCTGTCGCCCCCTGCTCTCGCGCTAAGGCGAACGCAAGCGGCGGTCTGTCGTCAAATGTAAACAGCAATTGCACCATGCATGTGAGGTATCGCCGCGAAGGTCAGATCGAGGGCAGTAATTTTTGCAGTAGACCTCCTCTGGAAATCTAAAGTGGTAACCTGTAAAGGCTTTTAAAGGCTTTTAAAAATGTATTTATTTGTTGCCACTGCACGTTTGTGCGCAATTTTAAAGCATGTCATGTTTGGTATCCATGTACTCGGCCTAAGATCATCTTTTTTATTTCATCAAACATTTGGGCAATATAGTGTGTTTTAGTGCATTAAAATTTAAAAAAGTGTGTTTTTTCCCCAAAAAATGCGTTTGAAAAATCGCTGCACAAATACTGTGTGAAAAAAAAAAAATGAAACACCCACCATTTTAATCTGTAGGGCATTTGCTTTAAAAAAATATATATAATGTTTGGGGGTTCAAAGTAATTTTTTTGCAAAAAAAAATAACTTTTTCATGTAAACAAAAAGTGTCAGAAAGGGCTTTGTCTTCAAGTGGTTAGAAGAGTTGGTGATGTGTGACATAAGCTTCTAAATGTTGTGCATAAAATGCCAGGACAGTTCAAAACCCCCCCAAATTACCCCATTTTGGAAAGTAGACACCCCAAGCTATTTGCTGAGAGGCATGTCGAGTCCATGGAATATTTTATATTGCGACACAAGTTGCGGGAAAGAGACAAATTTTTATTTTATTTTTTGCACAAAGTTGTCACTAAATGATATATTGCTCAAACATGCCATGGGAATATGTGAAATTACACCCCAAAATACATTCTGCTGCTTCTCCTGAGTACGGGGATACCACATGTGTGAGACTTTTTGGGAGCCTAGCCGCGTATGGGACCCCGAAAACCAAGCACCGCCTTCAGGCTTTCTAAGGGCATAAATTTTTGATTTCACTCTTCACTGCCTATCACAGTTTCGGAGGCCATGGAAAGCCCAGGTGGCAAAAACCCCCCCCAAATGACCCCATTTTGGAAAGTAGACACCCCAAGCTATTTGCTGAGAGGTATAGTGAGTATTTTGCAGACCTCACTTTTTGTCACAAAGTTTTGAAAATTGAAAAAAGAAAAAAAAAAAAGTTTTTTCTTGTCTTTCTTCATTTTCAAAAACAAATGAGAGCTGCAAAATACTCACCATGCCTCTCAGCAAATAGCTTGGGGTGTCTACTTTCCAAAATGGGGTCATTTGGGGGGGTTTTGTGCCACCTGGGCATTCCATGGCCTCCGAAACTGTGATAGGCAGTGAAGAGTGAAATCAAAAATTTTCACCCTTAGAATTCCTGAAGGCGGTGATTGGTTTTCGGGGCCCCGTACGCGGCTAGGCTCCCGAAAAGTCCCACACATGTGGTATCCCCATACTCAGGAGAAGCAGCTAAATGTATTTTGGGGTGCAATTCCACATATGCCCATGGCCTGTGTGAGCAATATATCATTTAGTGACAACTTTGTGAAAAAAAAAAAAAAAAGTGTCACTTTCCCGCAACTTGTGTCAAAATATAAAATATTCCATGGACTCAATATGCCTCTCAGCAAATAGCTTGGGGTGTCTACTTTCCAAAATGGGGTCATTTGGGGGGGTTTTGTGCCACCTGGGCATTCCATGGCCTCCGAAACTGCGATAGGCAGTGAAGAGTGAAATCCAAAATTTACACCCTTAGAAATCCTGAAGGCGGTGCTTGGTTTTCGGGGCCCCGTACGCGGATAAGCTCCCAAAAAGTCCCACACATGTGGTATCCCCATACTCAGGAGAAGCAGCTGAATGTATTTTGGGGTGCAATTCCACATAGGCCCATGGCCTGTGTGAGCAATATATCATTTAGTGACAACTTTTTGTAAATATTTTTTTTTGTCATTATTCAATCACTTGGGACAAAAAAAATAAATATTCAATGGGTTCAACATGCCTCTCAGCAATTTCCTTGGGGTGTCTACTTTCCAAAATGGGGTCATTTGGGGGGGTTTTGTACTGCCCTGCCATTTTAGCACCTCAAGAAATGACATAGGCAGTCATAAACTAAAAGCTGTGTAAATTACAGAAAATGTACCCTAGTTTGTAGACGCTATAACTTTTGCGCAAACCAATAAATATATGCTTATTGACATTTTTTTTACCAAAGACATGTGGCCGAATACATTTTGGCCTAAATGTATGACTAAAATTTAGTTTATTGGATTTTTTTTATAACAAAAAATATCATTTTTTTTCAAAATTTTCGGTCTTTTTCCGTTTATAGCGCAAAAAATAAAAACTGCAGAGGTGATCAAATACCATCAAAAGAAAGCTCTATTTGTGGGAAGAAAAGGACGCAAATTTCGTTTGGGTACAGCATTGCATGACCGCGCAATTAGCAGTTAAAGCGACACAGTGCCAAATTGGAAAAAGACCTCTGGTCCTTAGGCAGCATAATGGTCCGGGGCTCAAGTGGTTAAAATGGCAAGTTTCAGGTTCGTGGGAACAGTAATCGTTCCTAGTAAACATCGTTTGTTCGCCCACTAATACAATGTTTTTGGCAGATACAGGTTAACTACATTTGTTCATGCCTATTTGTATTAAAATAAGTTTAGCACATTGTTGTCTAGATGGATTTGTAACTAGAATGAAATGCAAACTTGATTCAGTGTAAGGAGAGGACACTCAGCAGCTGTTTACACATCTGGACGCAGGAGCACTAGTGTGGGACACCAGAAAAAACTTTTTAGGGTGTCCCACGCAGGTGATCCAGTGGATACTAGGGGTGTCTCCATGTGTGAAACTTGCACAAAACAGGTAAGTATTCCAGCTTTAGAAAGGGAAAAAAATAATGTCTTCAGATTGGAACTCTGCCAAAATAGAAAATTGTACAACACTTCTACGCAATGTTTTATATTCATATTTCTGGCCTCAAATATCTGTGTGCTAAGTATACTTTTTTTTATTTAACATAGGGGAGAAAAGAATTGGGACATCAGAGGACACCAGGGACCCTCAACCTCATAAAGAAGGGGAAGTCACCACACCACAACCTCAGGATGTGGAGGAAGGAGAGGTTTATGAAGTTGGGGAAATAGTGACCACAACAGGTGAGTGTCTGAGACCACAGCTTCAGGTAATAGATGTATGCCTGCATATTTATAATACATGGTGTGTTTTTTTATTTTAGGTGATGTGGATGTTGTGGAAGAACAATCTCATTTCACAAGTGCAAGTGCACAGATTCTCATCTGGGAGATAATGGTGTGCAATTGTGATTTACAGAAGATTAAGGAAGACATCAATGATATGGAAAAAAGACTCAAAAACATCAGTGATGTTTTAGGCAGAATCTAAAACACCCCAAAATTATTCAAGTTTGTTTTTAATTTTCAGATTTTTCAAACTATTTTAAAGTATTTTGAAAGCCAAATTTTGAAGATGCACAAACATGTGCTATCTGCCATCACAGGATATCAATGTACACGTTTTGTGGGTACAACCCCTTCCTCGCAACTAAAGTAGATGAGAGGAAGGGGTTGCACCCCCGAAACACATCCATTGATCCCCCATGAGAGGAGTTAGCACATGCTGACATTAGGCATGGGATCAGGAGGGAAATCCACATTTTGACTGCCAATTTGTGTGCATCTTCAAAATTTGGCTTTCACAGTCGTGACGTCACCTCATCTGATGAAGGCAATATCAACACAGTTTTGACATACTAATGTCTGATATTGCCTTCACTTTGTCAAAGTTGAACTTTGTAAGTTCTTGAGTTGTGTAAGTTTTATGGTTTTACATGCCTGTTTAACCCCAAAAAGGCTATTTCTACTGTCAAACCTAAAAATGTTATACAACAAATATGTTGGTTTGTTCAAAAACCCTTTTCTAACACACATGTGAATGTGCTTTGAGTAAAATGTTTTCTACTCAACAAAGTGTGGCTTCCTCTTTCAATACTCAATACCAGTTTTTGGGGTAAGTTGGTGTTTACAGTGATAATGGGGGGTTATTTACTAAAGGCAAATCCACTTGGCACTACAAGTGCACTTTCAGTGCACTTTCAAGTGCGCTTGCAGTGCACTTGTAGTGCAAGTGGATTTCCCTTTAGTAAATAACCCCCACAGTGCTCTAACATTTGCCCCAATCAGGCCCGTTTCGGGACTCAAAACAATTAATTCATGGTGCTGAAAAGGATGTTTTTTTTAGTCATTAATGCATTACATACATTAACAGCAAAAACAATGTGTGTGTGTAGCAGACCCACAACATAATAGCTATCTGAAGAAGAGATTGTCACCTCATGTATCAAATAAATGACGTTTGCACTATTGTAGAAAATGGCCAAAAAGAAAAGCCCATTGGAGAACCTAGGAGACAGCTAAAAGAAACACAAGCAGTAAATCAAATGAAATATTATTTCAGTTTAAAATAAATTTTTTTTTTAAAAATGTTTATGAAACATTTGCTGGCATATCAATGGCCCCCCTACCTGCAAAGTATTCCATATATTTTTGACGGACCTCGCGGGGGCAAGCCAGGATGGCCAGCTTCAAGCGCCGTCAGGGTTGTTGTTTGTTCTGGAAACCCGGCCTCAGGCCCAACTGAGGCCACATAGTTCATAGCATTTCTCCTGAGAAAGTTGTGTAGAATGCAGCATGCAAGTATTATATGGTTTAGTTTATATTCCGCCATGTTGATTGGCGTCATGAATAGGCAAAGCCGGCTGGCCATTATGCTGAAAGCATTCTCCCCCACTCTTCTGGCTCTGGCCAATAGAATGAGCAGTCAGCTCCGAGCGCGTAGCCTTTCATCACTGCAGCCCTGATTGACAAGATTCCAGCCCTGCCTAGGTCCATTCAGACACCGGTAACATCACTTCCTGTTCCATGGTCCATGCTGGTCTGTGTAGAGCTGCTTGGTTGCTTTGCTCCTGGAGAAACACTGTGATCCATTCCAGCCAGCTTCTCAATCCTTTCCAGCTATCCAGAACAGCGGTGGGACACACAGAGCCATGTGGAATGCCAGGACTGCACTTTAGTTTGACGAGCATGCATCTTCTATCATCTTGTAAGTGTTTTTAATCTTATCCTATTAAAGTCATCATTTTAAAACTACACTCAGGTCGGCGCCTCCCCCTCCCTATTTTTTCCTTACATGTCTTGCAGAGTTCTGGACACACTCTGAAGGATGGATGCCTTCCTTTTTAACCCTTAATAACCCTTTCTATGGATACATCACCACCCAGCTATTACAGCCACAGACTATACCCCTGAGGATTACTCTGGAGTGCCAGATAAACACTGACTATACTGCTCTGTCTCAGTATGTCACAGTACATGTTGGCATTCATGGTTCCCTCAATGAACTGTAGCTCCCCAGTGCCGGCAGCACTCATGCAGCCCCAGACCATGACACTCCCACCACCATACTTGACTGTAGGCAAGACACACTTGTCTTGTACTCCTCACCTCACACGCTTGACACCATCTGAACCAAATAAGTTTATCTTGGTCACATCAGACCACAGGACATGGTTCCAGTAATCCAGTAATCCATGTCCATAGTCTGCTTGTCTTCAGCAAACTGTTTGCGGTCTTTATTGTGCATCATCTTTAGAAGAGGCTTCCTTCTGGGACGACAGCCGTGCAAACCAATTTGATGCAGTGTGTGGCGTATGGTCTGAGTACTGACAGGCTGACCCCACACCCTTTGAACCTCTGCAGCAATGCTGGCAGCACTCATACGTCTATTTCCCAAAGACAACCTCTGGATATGATGCTGAGCACGTGCACTCAACTGCTTTGGTCGACCATGGCGAGGCCTGTTCTAAATGGAACCTGTCTATTGTCTTTGCCACCGTGCTGCAGCTCAGTTTCAGTGTCTTGGCAATTTTCTCATAGTCTAGGCCATCTTTATGTAGAGCGACAATTATTTTTTTCAGATCCTCAGAGAGTTCTTTGGCATGAGGTGCCATGTTGAACTTCCAGTGACCAGTATGAGAGCGTGAGAGCAACAATACCAAATTTAACACACCTGCTCCCCATTCACACCTGAGACTTTACATTGTAGCAAAGTGTTGTTTCTTCAGTTTTGTCACAGGAAAAGATATAATAAAATATTTACAAAAATGTGAGGGGTGTACTCACTTTTGTGAGATACTATACAATGGTTGTACAGTGCATCTCCAGGTTGCGGTGGGCATTAGTTGCCATCTGGAGCTACAAACAAAGCTACAGAAAATTACCCTCAAGTTTATTAGTCAGAGTCCCACTTTGACCAAGAAATTGTGCTGCAATTTCTTCCCTATATATTCTAGTGAAAATTTTCTGGCCTAGGTGACAGATTCCCTCTATGCTGCTGAGGGAGGGAACCTGAGAATCTTATCTTTCATGGGTGGTGTCCAGAAACCGTGGAACTTATGGGAAAAAAGAGTCAAAACGGCCTGTGAATGTATCTGAGCATGGTGAGTAAATGAGCACTTTGTTACATGAGATACCAAGGAGACCATGTTTGTGACATAGCAAATGTAACAGAAAGCAGCATAGCCATTCAAACTGGCACCAAAAGGAAGTAATACCACTATTTTCTTGTGAACTAATGTGACTGAGGTCTTAAAAAACTATTTCAGCTCATAACTCAGCTAACAAATTCACTTACCATCGACGTAAAAATTGGATGAGTATAAATTCTGTTATAGAAATTGTTTAGCTTTTTCTTTATCCTGAGTAAACCTTTATAGGGACAAAGTGAATAAACAACTCAATACTTTGATTTTTTCCCCTCAATGTCTGCTTCTAGCAAAGAAGAAAAAACTGAAACGCTTAATGTATTACTAATTGGCTGTTGATTTATTGTCACCATTTTCCCTCATATAAAACTGACAAAGTCTTGGTTGATAAACCCTGATATATGTCAGATTTAGTGGCTTTATGATAAAGGAGACTGCAGAGTGGCGACAGCTGGCTGCTTCAGCAAACACGTCATAGATCTATCTACCTACACCCCGAAGGAATGTTAATCATTATCTGATATAATAAACACTTGTGGATGTTCAAAGCAAATGGAACAAGCTGAGTGGTAGAAAAAATAACTGCAGCCAACCCAACAACAGCAAGATCCATACAGACAGGAAATACTATTACATGTTAATTTTTAACTACAGTATGCTAAAGGACAGCAGTGGGTGTAGCCTGCAGGGAGCTAAGCCTGGACTGCAAAACTGGCCACAAAGGCCAAGGCCAAAACGACTGGTCTAGGTGTCTATGTGAGGATTACTGCAGTAAAGCTGGCCATAGACTGAGTGCTTTTGTTTCCAGCAACTACTGGTATAATAGCCACTAGGATAATAATCACATGTAAAATTCAACAGGCTGGTTGTACCCAAGTTGATCAATTGATCAGCTTAGGTACATTCAGCCTGCCCATACATGGTTCAATTCTCGGCTGGTCCCTGCTGAACTGGCTGAGATTTGAATCATCTATGGCCAGGTTAAATTTGTATACAAAAGCAACGTTCATTGTTCATCCTTCTGTTGTCTCCATTATCTCATTTAGTAACAATTTATACATATTATTGCCACATTTAGTGGCAAATGTTGATTAGTTGTACAAATTTAATCCACAGTATTTCAGATATCACCGCTGCTTTCTTCACTTTGTCATGTGCACACCTTCATGCACACTTACCTGTCAGGATTGCAAAATTTCATGAGTAGTGGGGGTTCCCCCAAAGTGCAGAATCATAAGAGCATAAGAGCATTTCAGGTCAGGACCTTCAGGATTTACTGTATATTTACAGCAATCAAGGCTCAGATCTGCTGGACAAATGTTTGGCCATCCAGGAGATATATACAGTGCCTTGAAAAAGTATTCATACATCTTGAAATTTTCCACATTTTGTCATGTTACAACCAAAAACGTAAATGTATAAACCAGCTTTCACTGCAATTACAGCTACAAGTCTTTTTAGGTATGTCTCACCTTTGCACATCTAGAGAGTGACATTTTTGCCCATTCTTCTTTGAAAAATAGCTCCAGCTATGTCAGATTGGATGGAGAACGTCTGTGAACAGCAATTTTCAAGACTTGCCACAGATTCTCAATTGGATTTAGGTCTGGACTTTGACAGGGTCATTCTAAACACATGAATATGATTTGATCTAAATCATTCCATCGTAGCTCTGGCTGTATGTTTAGGGTCGTTGTCCTGCTGAAAGATGAACCTCCACCCCAGTCTCAAGTCTTTTGCAGACTCTAACAGGTTTTCTTCTAAGGTCGCCCTGTATTTAGCACCATTAACCACTTGTCGACCAGCCACCGAAGTTTTACTGCGGCAGAATGGCAAGGCTGAGTTAAACGACGTTATGTAACATTGCTTCGCCCTGTGGCCACTAGGGGCGCGCACACCCCCTGCTCGCCCACGGAGACGATGCGAGCGCCTGGCAGTTGCGATCACCGATGAGCTTCCACGATCGCTCGGGGCACACGGAGAACCGGGATCTGTGTGTGTAAACACACAGTTTCCGGTTCTCTGAGGGGAGAAGTGACAGATTGGAAAAAGTAATCTTTACTGCGCTATCCCAATAAATCATATATAATGGAATAAACCATATATAAAGTGAAAAAATGCTGCAACTATAATGTAAGACACACACACTACATATAACATAAGAAAAAAGAAGCTGCACTGTGTAATTTTAGTGATCAAAAAATAAAATGACTTAAAAGAAAAAATTATGCTTCATCTAAATGAATGGAGATATAAGAACTCCATCCAACACACTGTAACATAAATATTTGAATGCAATCACCAGTGAAATGTGCAAAAAATGATTAAATATGAAAATAAAAAACAAAATAAAATTCCCAACAAGGTCAAGTCCACTCCGATGGGCTATTAAAAAGAAGCCCCACTGAATATACAGTTCATAGTGATCTTCCAAGTGATGATTTTGCAATCCTCAAAGTAGTAGTGACATGCAACCGCAACACCAAGGGAAATGTGATGGGGTGCAACAGAAAGGTACCTCCACCTGTACTAACACTGCTGCTTACCAGCTTACTAGGTCTCTTGTTTAAGGAGATCATGCGTGCCTGTGGCTCTTAACCCTAGCCCTGGGTCTTTAAAACATGGATGGCTAGATGTCCTCAGATTTGCTGCTCGGGGTTTCCTCTGTACGGCAGATGTGCACTGGCTGATGGTGTCCTGGTCTGGAGGTTGATGTGAAGCTCCTCTTATGAGTCTTCTATGGTTGGGGTCCTCTTGGATGGTCCCTCTTGGCTCCTTTGATGAGTCTTCTATGGTTGGGGTCCTCTCGGATGGTCCCTCTTGGCTCCTCTGATGAGTCTTCTATGGTCGGTGACATCTGACTCTTCCCAGCACAATGACTGGACCTGAAGGGGGAAATCTCTCCCAACTCTTGGCTTCTCTTCCTCCTGCTCACAGAGTATACAGAGTATAAACAGCGATCTATCTCTTCCCCTACACAGTCCCCTCCCTCCTTCAGTTAGAAAACACACTAGGGAACCCATTAACTCCTTGATCGCCCTCTAGTGTTAACCCTTTCCCTGCCAGTGACATTTTTGCAGTAATCAATGCATTTTTATAGCACTGATCGCTGTAAAAAGGCCAATGGTCCCAAAAATGTGTCAAAATTGTCCGACGTGTCTGCCATAATGTTGCAGTCCTAGTAAAAATCGCAAATCGCCGCCATTACTAGTAAAAAAAAAAAAAAAAAAATTAAAAATGCCATAAAACTATCCCCTGTTTTGTAGGCGCTATAACTTTTGCGCAAACCAATCAATGTACACTTATTGCAATTCTTTTTATACCAAAAATATGTAGAAGAATACATATTGGCCTAAACTGAGGAATAAAAAATGTTTTATAGATATTTTTGAGGCATATTTATTATAGCAAAAAGTAAAAAATAATGCTTTTTTTCTAAATTGGCGCATTTTTTTATTCATAGCGCAAAAAATAAATACCGCAGAAGTAATCAAATACCACCAAAAGAAAGCTATATTTGTGGGGAAAAAAAGGACATCAATTTTGTTTGAGTGCAACATCGCATGACTGCGCAATTGTCAGTTAAAGTGACGCAGTGCTGAAACGCAGAAAGTACTCTGGTCAGGAAGGGGGTAAAATCTTCCGGGGCTGAAGCGGTTAATCTTCCCATCAACTCTGACTAGCTTCCCTGTCCCTGCTGAAGAAAAGCATACCCACAACATGATGCTTCCACCACCATGTTTCATGGCTGGGATGGTGTGTTCATTGTGATGTGAAGTGTTAGTTTTCCACCACACATAGCGTTTTGCTTTAAGCCTAAAAAGTTCAATTTTGGTCTCATCTGACCAGAGAACCTTTTTCCACATGTTTGCTGTGTCCCCCACATGGCTTCTCGCAAACGGAAAACAGGACTTCTTAAGGCTTTCTTTCAACAATGGCTTTCTTCTTGCCATTCTTCATAAAGCCCAGATTTGTGGAGAGCACGACTAATAGTTGTCCTGTGTACAGATTCTCCCACCTGAGCTGTGGATCTCTGCAGCTCCTCCAGGGTTACCATGGGCCTCTTGGCTGCTCCTCTGATTAATGCTCTCCTTGCCCGGCCTGTCAGTGTAGGTTGATGGCCATGTCTTTGAAGATTTGCAGTTGTGCCATACTATTTCCATTTTCGGATGATATATTGGACAGTGCTCCGTGAGATGTTCAAAGCTTGGGATATTTTCTTACAACCTAACCCTGCTTTAAACTTCTCCACAACGTTATCCCTGACCTGTCTGGTGTGTTCCTTGACCTTCACGATGCTGTTTGTTCACTGAGGTTCTCTAACAAACCTCTGAGGGCTTCACAGAACACCTGTTTTTATACTGAGATTTAATTACACACAGGTGGACTCTATTTATTAATTAGGTGACTTCTGAAGGCAATTGGTTCCACTAGATTTTAGTTAGGGTATCAGAGTAAAGGGGACTGAATACAAATGCACGCCACATTTTTCAGATATTTATTTGTAAAATTGTTGAAAACCATTTATCATTTTCCTTCCACTTCACAATTATGTGCCACTTTGTGTTGGTCTATCACATAAAAACCCAATAAAATACATTTACGTTTTTGGTTGTTACATGACAAAATGTGGAACATTTCAAGGGGTATGAATACTGTAACTGTAAAATATTGGCCACTGAGGATTTTTTGTCCATAATGGTGGCGCATATCTGTGACTACCTTTAGGATTATCCCATGAGTAATAACTAACACTTAACTAGTAGATAAATGATGTGTAAAGTATGGTGACCCCTGAGATGCATCTAATGAGGATCTTACATACACTGTATGTGTAAGTTGGGAAGTAGAGATATTTTTGACTTTTTGAAGCCACAGTCGGGACAAGCCAAAGTTGGTTAGATGCATAGGTCTGAAAACAAACCAGAGTTTAGGGCAGACCACACAGGGCCATGGTCAGTAGAAAGCCAAAGAGAAGGGGAGGCAACAGTGTTTAATAGTTGTTAAACAATTAAAGGTCATGGTAGATGGCGCATTGAATGGTGGAGGTGTTGATGAAAGGTAAATTAATTATAGAACTAGTTTTATACTAACTACAGCATTATTTTTTATTGGTATTTTTTAACTTGTTATATTAGGATGAACACTGTAATTGAGAAAAACAACCTCAATAAGCAGAATATATAATGTTCCCTTATTTAGAAACATAGGAACCCAAACAATGAATTGGCCAAGTGTTTGATTGGTTCCTTCAGTTTCCATTACAAAGATTAGAACACGGGTTTTCATATGTTAGATAATGACTGCCTCAGAAATATTGAGAAATATAAATGATTGTTCATCTAAAAAAAAATGCACCTATGTCATATATTTACACATGAAATAGTTGTTTTAATGAGAAAAAGGTTTTCCTAACAAATAATTAAAGAGGAGCTATGGGCACAATAAAAAAAAACATATACACTATATTGTCAGAAGTATTGGAAAGCCTGCCTTTATACGCACAATAACTTTAATGACATCCCAGTCTTAGTCTGTAGGGTTCAATATTGAGTTGGCCAATCCTTTGCAACTATAACAGCTTCAACTCTTCTGGGAAGGCAGTCCACAAGGTTTAAGACTTTGGGATGATTTAGAGTGGAGACTGTGAGCCAGGCCTTCTCGTCTAATATCAGTGCCTGACCTCATAAAATGCGCTTCTGAAAGAATGGTCAAACATTTCCATAGACACACTCCTAAACCTTGTGGAGAACCTTTTACAGAAGAGTTGAAGCTGAACCCTACGGACTAAGACTGGGATGCCATTAAAGTTCATGTGTTTGTAAAGACAGGCGTCCCAATATTTTTGACAATATAGTGTATATAGTTAATTTCTAGTTCATCCCCTCTCTGGGTAAAGTAAAAACCTTCCCTTGCAATGGGGCTGTCCCCTACTGCAGGGGTATCACTTATCTAATCCCCACTTCCCTGGCAGCCTGCGCTCTCCTCTAGCAATGGAATGTTCCTTGGTTTTTCTCACCAAAGCAAAGGGGAGACGAGGAGTGAGGACCAGTCTTAGAGCCTGGAGGAAACCTGTAGGAGGATTAGCCCCCCTAGAACTAAGCAAGCCTCTAACCCTTGCAAATGTGGGGGAAGCTCCACTGCAAGGTAGGATTTTTATTTTCCCCAGAATTCATCTTTAATGGACACAGAATTCAGTTATTCTGAGACAATTGGGCTATACTGCTGCCTACAGAAGGAATCAAACTCCTTTCTTGACAATTCTGCAGGATCAAGATGGAGGGCATTCTGTCGATCCTCATAGATCTGAACTGGCCCAGGTGGATGTGGTATTCTGACCTGATCATACTTTTGACAGACACCCTGTGGCTCTTCCAAATCACCCTTCTACATACTATTTTCCTTTTAGGATAAAGGATGTTCATAAATAAATAAAAGCTGACCATTGTGAGCACACCTGTCAGTGGTAAATGGTTTGTCTCACCACTTTAAACTGATAAGAGAGCTTGTTCTGCTGAAAAAAAAACAGACTTGCTGGCTAAATCACCAGATGAAAAGAGAACAAAGAAAGCCTAAAAAAGGAAAACTAATGCAGATATCACATCTAAGAATTGGCAAACTGCAATATAATAGATGCTTGTTTTTGGATTTAATACTGCTTTAATGGGCATAGGTCATAGGTGATTAGACCTTCTGGTCTAATCACCTATGATTAGACCTTAGACCACAGACCATAGATGACACGATCTGTCAGAAAGGAAATTTTCTCAGAAGATTCACCATTTTATTTTGGAATGTATCATTACATATATTTTGTGTGGACTTATCACATACAGTATATATGCTATACACTTTTTTCTTTTTTGACGTTTGTGGAGGTGCATTTAGCAACTTATTTTGTTTTTGGATGGATATAATTTCTTCACATGATAATTAATTTCTTTATATTATGTTACATAATTATGCCTGTATGAATTTGTTTGTAATTTATTCTTGAGTGCTGCACTCTTTTATAATTGTTTGATTTTGGGTTTGTATCAAGGCCTATAGTGCTGGCAGCTACTTTCACTATATACACACCTGAGCGCAGAGTTTTTACCTTCATTTACAGTGCTTTGAAAAAGTATTCATACCGCTTGAAAATGTCCACACTTTGGTGTACGTTTATCAAACAGAGAAGAGCGAGAGATCCTGATGATCACGGCTGATCGCTCAGGTTTGCCAGTTTATGAAGCTGAGATGAGGAGTGGAGAACATCTTCTTCACTTCTCATCACAGGATACACCCTTCTGTCATTCACTTTTACACAGATGACCAGTTTATGAAGGTGAGATCTGAAGATCTCACTGGCTATCTCTGTAAAATATCTCTGTCCCAGATTCTCCAGCTCAGAGGTGGAGAATATGGGGTAGAAGCTGCTGTGATGTGAGGAAGGAGGCTTCTTTCTTCCTAATATCAGCAACAGCAAGTTTAAAGATTTATATTAATAATAACTATATATGTATATTTGCCATGTTACAACCAAAAATGTAAATTCGCTTTATTGGGATTTTGGAGTCAGTTTATGAAGCAGTGAAATATATTCACTGCTTCATTCTCTGGCATTCACAGAGGAGATCGTTCTCCTCTGTGTGCCTGTTTATGAAGCGGTGTAGATTGCTTCTCCTTTTGTGAAGTGAAGCGATCTACAAACACTTCAAACAGCGGAGAACGCCTCCTGATACTGGAATCTCATGAGACATAGCGAAATTACAGTACCAGAAATTCACAGAAACACAGAGATGTCCATTAATTAAGCAGTGATAAATTATCACTGCTCAATACATGGACAGACGGCGTGGTTAATGTTAATAACATAAATAGTCCCCCTACATAATATATATATATATATATATATATATATATATATATATATATATATATATATATATATATATATATATATATATATATATATATATATATACATATATATATATATATATATATATATATACATATATATATATATATATATATATATATATATATATATATATATATATATATATATATATACACACACACACACACACACACACACATTATACAGTGGGGACGGAAAGTATTCAGACCCCCTTAAATTTTTCACTCTTTGTTATATTGCAGCCATTTGCTAAAATCATTTAAGTTAATTTTTGTCCTCATTAATGTACACACAGCTCCCCATATTGACAGAAAAACACAGAATTGTTGAAATTTTTGCAGATTTATTAATAAAGAAAAACTGAAATATCACAAAAAAACAAATTCTGCTGCACTTAAGGTTCCTAAGAGCACAGTGGCCTCCATAATCCTTAAATGGAAGACGTTTGGGATGACCAGAACCCTTCCTAGAGCTGGCCATCCGGCCAAACTGAGCTATTGCGGGAGAAGAGCCTTGGTGAGAGAGGTAAAGAAGAACCCAAAGATCACTATGGCTAAGCTCCAGAGATGCAGTCGGGAGATGGGAGAAAGTTGTAAAAAGTCAACCATCACTACAGCCCTCCACCAGTCGGGGCTTTATGGCAGTGTGGCCCGACGGAAGCCTCTCCTCAGTGCAAGACACATGAAAGCTCGCATGGAGTTTGCTAAAAAACACCTGGACTCCAAGATAGTGAGAAATAAGATTCTGTGGTCTGATGAGACCAAGATAGAACTTTTTGGCCTTACTTCTAAGTGGTATGTGTGGAGAAAACCAGGCACTGCTCATCACCTGTCCAATACAGTCCCAACAGTGAAGCATGGTGGTGGCAGCATCATGCTGTGGGGGTGTTTTTCAGCTGCAGGGACAGGATGACTGGTTGCAATCGAGGAAAAGATGAATGCGGCCAAGTACAGGGATATCCTGGGCGAAAACCTTCTCCAGAGTGCTCAGGACCTCAGACTGGGCCGAAGGTTTACCTTCCTACAACACAATGACCCTAAGCACACAGCTAAAATAAAGAAGGAGTGGCTTCACAACAACTCTGTGACTGTTCTTGAATGGCCCAGCCAGAGCCCTGACTTAAACTCAATTGAGCATCTCTGGAGAGACCTAAAAATGGCTGTCCACTAACGTTTACCATCCAACCTGACAGAATTGGAGAGGATCTGCAAGGAGGAATGGCAGAGGATCCCCAAATCCAAGTGTGAAAAACTTGTTGCATCTTTCCCAAAAAGACTCATGGCTGTATTAGATATATATACTGAGCAAAGGAATAGTTAGGACCATGTGATATTTCAGTTTTTCTTTTTTAATAAATCCGCAAAAATGTCAACAATTCTGTGTTTTTCTGTCAATATGGGGTGCTGTGTGTACATTAATGAGGAAAAAAATGAACCTAAATGATTTTAGCAAATGGCTGCAATATAACAAAGAGTGAAACATTTAACCACTTCAGTCCCGGAAGGATTTACCCCCTTCCTTACCAGAGCACTTTTTACAATTTGGCACTGCGTCGCTTTAACTGCTAATTGCGCAGTCATGCAATGCTGTACCGAAACGAAATTTGCGTCCTTTTGTTCCCACAAATAGAGCTTTCTTTTGATGGTATTTAATCAACTCTGCCATATTTATTTTTTGCGCTATAAACAGAAAAAGAGCGAAAATTTTGAAAAAAAAACGATATTTTCTACTTTTTGTTATAAAAAAAATACAATAAACTCAATTTTAGTCATACATTTAGTCCAAAATGTATTCAGCCACATGTCTTTGGTAAAAAAAATGTCAATAAGTGTATATTTATTGGTTTGCGCAAAAGTTATAGCGTCTACAAACTAGGGTACATTTTCTGGAATTTACACAGCTTTTAGTTTATGACTGCCTATCTCATTTCTTGAGGTGCTAAAATGGCAGGGCAGTACAAACCCGCCCCCAAATGACCCCATTTTGGAAAGTACACACCCCAAGGAAATTGCTGAGAGGCATGTTGAGCCCATTGAATATTCATTTTTTTGTCCCAAGTGATTGAATAATGACAAAAAAAAAAAAATTTACAAAAAGTTGTCACTAAATGATATATTGCTCACACAGGCCATGGGCATATATGGAATTGCACCCCAAAATACATTCTGCTGCTTCTCCTGAGTACGAGGATACCGCATGTGTGGGACTTTTTGGGAGCCTAGCCGCGTACGGGGCCCCGAAAACCAAGCACCGCCTTCATGATTTCTAAGGGCGTAAATTTTTGATTTCACTCCTCACTACCTATCACAGTTTTGAAGGCCATAAAATGCCAGGATAGTTCAACCCCCCCCCCAAATGACCCCATTTTGGAAAGTAGACACCCCAAGCTATTTGCTGAGAGGCATGTTGAGTCCATGGAATATTTTATATTTTGCCACAAGTTGAGGGAAAATGACAAACTTTTTTTTTTTTTTTTGCACAAAGTTGTCACTAAATGATATATTGCTCACACAGGCCATGGGCATATGTGGAATTACACCCCAAAATACATTCTGCTGCTTCTCCTGAGTATGGGGATACCACATGTGTGGGACTTTTTGGGAGCCTAGCTGCGTACAGGGCCCCGAAAACCAAGCACCGCCTTCAGGATTTCTACGGGCGTAAATTTTTTATTTCACTTCTCACTACCTATCACAGTTTCCAAGGCCATAAAATGCCAAGATGGCACCCCCCCCCCAAATGACCCCATTTTGGAAATTAGACACCCCAAGCTATTTGCTGAGAGGCATGGTGAGTATTTTGCAGCTCTCATTTGTTTTTGAAAATGAAGAAAGAAAAGAAAAATGTATTTTTTTTTTCTTTTTTCAATTTCCAAAACTTTGTGACAAAAAGCGAGGTCTGCAAAATACTCACCATACCTCTCAGCAACTAGCTTGGGGTGTCTACTTTCCAAAATGGGGTAATTTGGGGGGGTTGTGCCATCTGGGCATTCCTTGGCAGTGATAGGCAGTGAGGAGTGAAATAAAAAATTTACACCCTTAGAAAGCCTGAAGGCAGTGCTTGGTTTTTGGGGTCCCGTATGCGGCTAGGCTCCCAAAAAGTCTCACACATGTGGTATTTGGGGTGTAATTTCACATATTCCCATGGCATGTTTGAGCAATATATCATTTATTGACAACTTTGTGCAAAAAAAAAAAAAAATTGTCTTTTTCCCGCAACTTGTGTCACAATATAAAATATTCCATGGACTAGACATGCCTCTCAGCAAATAGCTTGGGGTGTCTACTTTCCAAAATGGGGTCATTTGGGGGGGGGGGGTTGAACTGTCCTGGCATTTTATGCACAACATTTAGAAGCTTATGTCACACATCACCCACTCTTCTAACCACTTGAAGACAAAGCCCTTTCTGACACTATTTGTTTACATGAAAAAATTATTTTTTTTTGCAAGAAAATTACTTTGAACCCCAAAAGATTATATATTTTTTTAAAGCAAAGGCCCTACAGATTAAAATGGTGGGTGTGTCATTTTTTTTTCACACAGTATTTGCGTAGCGATTTTTCAAACGCATTTTTTTGGGAAAAAACACACTTCTTTTAATTTTAATGCACTAAAACACACTATATTGCCCAAATGTTTGATGAAATAAAAAAGATGATCTTAGGCCGAGTACATGGATACCAAACATAACATACTTTAAAATTGCGCACAAACGTGCAGTGGCGACAAACTACATACATTTTTAAAAGCCTTTACAGGTTACCACTTTAGATTTACAGGAGGTCTACTGCTAAAATTACTGCCCTCGATCTGACCTTCACGGTGATACCTCACATGCATGGTGCAATTGCTGTTTACATTTGCCGTCAGACCAACGCTTGCGTTCGCCTTTGTGCGAGAGCAGGGGGGGTACTTTTTTTTAATTTTTTTTTTTTTTTTTTTGAAAAAAAAATTTTATTTTGAAAGAAAACAAATACAGAAATCTCAAATATCACGGAAACACGTACAGGTATTGGCATAATAATACTGCAGTACAGGAGCAAATATCGACAATCCAGTAAAAGCCATTTCTTGCTGTCGCCGGGTCTTTTAGTGTCTCTGTTTCTACATAGCAGTTCAACTTGCGTTGCTGGACTCGGCTTGATAGTAGGACCTGTGTAGTGTTTAACTGTCCTTCTGGTTCTTGGGCTGGCTGCCCAGAGACAAAAGTTGTTTAAGGTGGTTGTGAGAGTTATTTTGGGCTCGATTAGTAGGGGTTGGGTGGTCTATTCATTTGGTCAGCTAGATTAGAGGGTGAGAGGAGTTTCCCTGCGTTAAAGAATTGATGTGTTCGGGTTTGATTCTGTGACCAGTTGTCTGCGAGAAATTGGTGGGACATTCCGGGAGGGAAGTCGGGATTTAGTTTAACTGGAGTTAGTGGTCCTGGTATGGAGGATATATTCGTGTGGGTGCATAGTTTTTGGAAGCACAGTAGTGTTGGTCCAATGAGTGGGTGTTGTTGAATTGTCGGCGGGATATGTTTAGGATTCATCCAGGGAAGAGAAGCTAGGGGGAGAGAGGTGAAGGATTCTTCTATGGGGACCCACTCTTTGTGTGGGGAATGAATATTCCAGATGACTATTCTGGACAGGTGTGTGGCTGTGAAATAGTTGTGAATGTCTGGGAGGCCAATTCCCCCTAGTCGCTTTGGTTGGGAGAGTTGCTGAAAGCTCATTCTGGGCTTCCATTCTCCCCAGAGGAGTCTGGAACACATGCTTTTATGTGCCTTAAAAAAAGTTTTTGGGACGTGGATTGGGATCGTTTGTAATACGTACAATATTCTTGGTAGAGCATTCATTTTTAGGATTGCTGCCCTGCCGAACCATGAGAATATAGGTTTATTCCAGTTTTTAAGGTCTGTAGTAAGTGCATTTAGCAGAGATAGATGGTTTTTTGTATATAGGGCAGATAATTTGGAAGGGATTTGAATGCCTAAATATGTAATAGAATCATTTTTCCAATGAAATGGGAAGTTGTCTATGCATTGTGTTTTTATTTCTTGTGGGAGCGATATGTTGAGAGCATATGATTTAGAGAAGTTAATCTTGAGATTGGATAAGGATTGGAAGTGTTGAAATTCGGACAGTAGGACAGGTATGGTAGTTAGGGGTTCTGTGAGAAACAGTAATATATTGTCCGCAAAGGCGGCGTATTTGTATTCCTTATTAGAGGTTTGGAGTCCCTTAATGTCCTGATTTAGTCTTAGTTTCCGTAGGAAGGGCTCCAAAGTGAGAATGAAAAGGATGAGGGATAGGGGGCACCCCTGTCTCGTACCATTGCGGATGGGGAAGGCGTTTGACAGAGTGCCATTGACCCTAACTTTGGCCGTTGGGTTGGAGTACAGGGATAGGATAAAACTTAGCATACGAGGTCCCAATCCTATGGCCTGAAGTACTTCTTCCATGTAATCCCATGCCACTCTGTCAAACGCCTTCTCAGCGTCCAGGGACAAGAAAAAGCCTTTTTTCCGGTTTGTGTCATCAGATAGTGTAGATTGATGGCCTTTATAGTGTTGTCCCTAGCTTCGCGTCCGGGAACAAAACCCACTTGGTCTGCAGTGATAAGGGAGGGGAGAAGAGGAAGAAGTCTGTTTGCTAAAATCTTTGAAAATATCTTGACATCAACGTTTAATAAAGAGATTGGTCTGTAACTTCCTGTATTGGTAGGGTCCTTGCCTTCTTTAGGGATGACTGTTATGTGGGCTTCTAATAGTCCGTGGGTAAGTGTCCTTGAGGGGGAGAGTGAGTTAAATGGTTTGAGAAAGGGGGATTGAAGAGTCTCTGCAAATAGTTTATAATATGCCGCGGATAGTCCATCGGGGCCCGGGCTCTTGCCGGGTTTTAATTGCTTTACTGCTTGTGACCATTCATCTGGGGTGATTGGGGATTCAAGTTTTTCGACGAAGTCGTTTAGGAAATTTTGTATTTCTTTTTGTCTGTGTCGGAGGGGGGGGGGTGTTGCTGTTGGTCTTATTAAGATTATATAGGGATGCATAATAGTGTTCAAATTCCTGTGTGATATCCATGTTCTTCATGTATGTATTGCCCGTCGGGGAGTGTATTTGGTGTATGGTGTTCTTGGCTCTTTTCGAGCGAAGAGCCTGAGCTAAAAGATGACCCGATTTATTGCCATACTCGTAGAAGAGTTTCTGAGAGAGGATGAATTTTCTTTTTAGGTTACGGCCTAGTTCTTCTTGTATATGTAAACGAAGCTCGGTAAGTTCTGCGTGGGTGTTTTGTGCTAATGTGCGCTTATGTGTCGCTTCTAGGGTTTTGAGTTTTGTAAATAGGTCTGAGAGTTTGGCCGATTTCTCTTTTTTGATTGCCGCAGCTAGAGATATTAGTCTGCCTCGTACTACACACTTGTGTGCCTCCCATTGTGTCAACTGTGAAACATCAGGGGTGTTATTTTCGGTAAAATATTGGATTAGGCATGTACGAATCTCCGTTTCTCTAGTTTTGTCTGTCAGGATAGCCGGGTCTAGTCTCCAGATGCTTGTATGTGCTATTTTGTCTGGAAAGGTAAAAGTGGCCGAGATAGGATGGTGGTCAGAAAATGTCATGGGTTCTATTGTTGCATTAGTCAGATGTTGGAGTTCTTGTTGCGTGATAAAGAGGTAGTCCAGGCAGGAGTATATGAGAGGTACCTGAAGAGGTGTCTAAGAGAGGTTCTAGCGGGACGTTCAAATCGCCCCCTAAAATCAGTGTCCCTTCTTGAAAGGTGGATAGTCTGCGAACTATGTCTCGGATGAAAGGGACCTGGGACGTGTTGGGGCTATATACGTTTACTAGTGTTATCCGTTTGTTTTTGAAAGTCCCTTTTAGAAAAAGGAACCTGCCTTGGTCATCTATAAGAGTATCGGATATTTGGATAGGTGTATTCTTGGAAAGAAGTATGGAGACTCCTTTAGATTTTGTGGTGGGGGATGTTGCGTGAAAGCTGTGGGGAAAGGAATGGTTGGTCAGCTTGGGAATTGATTTCGTACAGAAGTGCGTTTCCTGCAAAAAAAATATGTCCGCTTTCATGGATCGCATGCTGTTTAGTATTTCTGAGCGTTTTTTGGGGTTGTTCAAGCCTTTTGCGTTCAGAGATATGAGTTTCAGCTTGGAGTTAGTGATTCGCGTTTTTGGTGAATCCATGGTGATGGCAGTAGGGGGATGGGACATGATGGTAGTACTTTGCAAGGGAGGAGTCAGAGAAGGAGTGGAAGAGTTGGGTGGGTTGGGGGTTGGGGAGGAAGGGGGGAGAGAAAGAAGAAGAGAGAAAAAAAAAAAAAAGAGAGGGAGGGGGAGAGTTGGGGGAGGTTATATAGGAGAGAAGGATTGGGTAGGGGAGGGTGAGTATCGGGGGGTAGTACCGGTTAAAGGGTTGAACCTGTCAGCCCTCTATATAGAGGGATGGAGATCCCGTACGGTCAACGACGACTACCAGAGTCTGTTGTGTGGGGGTAGTAGGTAAGGTAGCACAAGAGGTGTGTGCTTTGTGTGCCTTTGAGGCAAAAGGGGGTAAGTGTTCAGCAAGTTGTGAGTGATATCTGTGGTTTGTGGGAGGAAGGGTGGACCCTCCTCCTTTTCTGAGACCATTCCACTACATTTGGGAATAATGTTAGTATTGAAATATGAGTGGGCTTTCAATATCGGATGGGAGAGTAGAATGGAGTTTACTCGAGAGGTACTGTCGTCTGATTAGAAGACATGTCTCTGAGGTGATGATGGTGAAATATTATGAAAGGGGTGTGTCTAGGAGGGGACTCATTTGTTATTGGAGTGAGAACTGCTCTTCGTGAGGGGTTTGAACAAGTTTATGAAGTAGAGTGCACCCTTGGTGCTACAGGTTTGTTTAATAACTTTCTTAGAAACAGAACACTGAGCAACGTGGAATTTTAACTTTTACATGACACTTAACATAAAGAAAACCACATGAAATTAACAATCATGGTAACTATTACTAAAACTAAAATACCTGCTGTTAACGAATGTGGACTCTCAGGGTCCAAGATGGGGGTGTCCAGCCTTTGAACAGATTCAGTTCAGCTTTTATAGGTTATTAACATCCGTCCCCAATGTGGGAGAGGAGGAGCGTATGGGTTAGATGTCTTTTTAAGTAGGTTAAGTAGGATCCTGTACTCCTCTTGTCGTGTATTTTTGGGAAGTGGGAGACTCTCATCTGTACACCCCCATCTCGGGTCGCCTGAGGCAAGACAAGGGATTGCATAGAGTCAGCGAGATCCCTCGGTCTGTGCTCCCCCAGAATATAGGGAAACCTTTTATCAAGTCTTCTTGTGATACAATACTGCCCAGATCGCAATCAGAGAGAGTAGGGAATAATAGAGGAGGTGTAGGGTATAGAAGGTAGGTGAGAGTGGTAGTTGGGAAACAGTAAGTAGGTAATAAGAGTGGTGTGACAGGTGTACAGAGGAGATAGTATAGTTAAGAGGTGGGTAAAGGTTAAAGCATACTTGACTTTCCTTTCTTGGATGGTAAGGGCGACATCGGTAGGCTGTTATATGGCATAGGAACAAATATAAAAAAAAAAAAAAAAAAAAAGAAAAAAGTTCACCTTCATTGTTCCATTCATCCAAAATTGTTTATGGGTTTTGAGCTTCAAGTCTCCACATGTATAGTTTGGTGAGGGAAGTATTCGTGCTCCAGATGTTCATGGGGGAATCATAGCAGTAAGAAGCTGGGGGAGTCTCTAGGGTGGAGAAGGTCTGCTATGGCCAGCTTCTGCCGGAACATCTTGAGGTAGGGATCATAGAGCACAGCGAAGGGTTATAGGCTCATGCGTAATGGGGTGAGATGTGTTTCGGTCCCCATTGGGCTGTTCAGTTAGTGTCTCAGGTGGTGGATGAAGGAAGCTCGTCAAGTTTCTGTATATTTCAGCTCCTTGGTATGAATCAGATGAGGTACTTCCGCGTTTGTAGGTATGGGTGGTAAACATTACACTTGTGATGAATATCAAGAGTCCTTGGTGTGCTTCTGGGGAGAGTCAAGATATCCAGGTTGATAAGGTTGAGCTTTGAAAGAAACATTATTTGTGTTTAGCCCGGGTATATTCTGTGCATCACGTTTCGATCGTCTCTCCCTGATTGCGAGTGGGGCAGACATTGTATGTCCCGATTCTGTGGCAGCTTAACTGGTGGTATGTGTACCTCGTGAAAGGTACACATTGGGAGCTTTGTTGCTTAAGAACTGAAGTTACAATATAGGTAGGTATATAAGGGTACAATTGTAGTGATGCCCATCACAGACAGGTATATGGAGGCAAACTGAACTAAGGAAGTTCTTGTGTCATGTAAGTGCTGAGGTAAGTAGATTTTACCTGATTAAAGGATTCGTGCTCTGCGGTGTGCCGGAGAAGCTGTGGGGCTTCCATTCCTTGGTACTTCTGAGGTTGCTAGAGGAGAGTGTGGTGGAGCCGGATGCTGCGTGTGGCGGCGTCTTATGCTGAAGGCTCCTGCTTCATCTATTCTGTCCATGGATGTTGCTTTGTTGATTGATGGGAGTCTGAAGTCGCTGTACCAGTCAGGTAGGTCTACAGGTGGTAGATCCAGGATAGAGCAGAAGTGCTCTAAATCTTCAGGGACTCTGAGGTTTGCTGTACGCCCCCTGGTGTGTTACTGACAGGCAGAAGGGGAACTTCCAGCGGTACATGATTGATCTCGCCCGTAGTGTGTCAAGAAGGGGCCTCAGCTCCCTTCTGCGCTGCAGGATGATGTTAGGTAGATCCTGAAAGATTTTAATGTTGGATCCCCGGAAAGACAATTGGTTTCTGCCTCTTGCTTTATAAAGAATTTCCTCCTTTAGCGGGAAATCCGTCAGGCAGCATATCGCATCCCTGGGGGGTCCGTGTCTTTACCCCTCGCGCGGAGCGCTCTGTGTATGTGCTCAAAAGCGATCGTGTATCCGGGGGTATTTCTAGTATAGAATAAGAAATTCCCCTAAGTGGACTTTACCGGCACTTTGCTAAGGATAATATATATGTGTATTTACGTAATAATTGTGTATACCCGAGTATAAGAAGTAACAGAATTTTTATTTAAACATAACGTGGTTTAAAAACATGGTATTTCATAGATTTTACAGAGCATATTACATAATTACATAAATCACTAGTGTGATATTCTTCACAGAACAATAAGTTATGCGGGAGCTCTTAATTTACACCCGACGCATTTTGGAATAAACAATGTTTTTGTCCTTCTTCAGGGATGTAGCAAAAAAAGAGCAGTTCGTCTAAAACAGATTAGAATATAGAATAATAAGTGAGATTATCACACTTTCTATGTGTATAGATATACATATCATCCAATCATGATTGGGTAGGGATAAATCACTTACTTTGTAATATGCTAGATTGGGTTCCTTTAAAAATCCAAAACTGGAATGGTATTGGGCATTGTTGCTGGTGCAATTATTGTAAGAAGCATCAGGGTTAGTACTGGATGGTGTCAGTTAGTAATGGTCCCAATTAAATGGGATATGGTGTCTCACCTATCCCCGTCCCTCCCGGATGCGTGCAGGCCAAGGCGACTACTGAGGCAAAACAGGAAGGATCCCCTAGGGGGTCTTTCTAGTAGATCATTGAAGATATTGGTGACTGCTTGGGAGAGATGGCTGGGGTCTATGGATTCGGGGATCCCCCTTACCCTAAGGTTGCGGCGTCTCCCTCTGTTATCTAGGTCTTCCATGTGGCGGTTGATCTCCCTTAGATGCATGGCGTGTGACTCAGTTAGCTGCTGCACTTGGCAGAGGGAGACATCATGGCGGGCCTGCATTATTTCCACCTCCTCCACTCTCAGAGCTATAGCTTGAATGTCGGCTCTTAAATCCGAGATAGCAGCAGAGAGAGTGTTTTTTATGTCCGAGGCAACACTGCGGAGATCGTCAAGGCACAGTGCTGGGGATGTGCGGGTCTCTGATTTCTCCCTACCGCGCTGCGGGCTCCTGCTGTGAGAACGGGACTCACGAGGGAAGGTGTCTTGAGAGGCCTGCGTCCCGCCTCTAGGCCGTGTCCGAAATATCTCGGGGATTTGGCGGCTGATCTGTGTGTCTAGCTCCCGCGGAGAGCGGGATCTTGTCGCTGACACACTCCTGGGTGTTCTCTTCATTTTTTAGCGACGGTGGGTTTGTGTGCTAGCCGAGTGCTAATGATGCTGGGCCTCGAGAACGGGAGCTCCAGAACTACACGTCCATCTTGGTACGATGCCTGCTTTTTTATCTTATTTTTAAACTCTTCCTTTCATTTTTTTTTTTAATCATTTTTATTGTTATCTCAGGGAATGTAAATATCCCCTATGATAGGTAGTGACAGGTACTCTTTTTTGAAAAAAATGGGGTCTATTAGACCCTAGATCTCTCCTCTGCCCTCAAAGCATCTGACCACACCAAGATCAGTGTGATAAAATGCTTTCCCAATTTCCCAATGGCGATGTTTACATCCGGCGAAATCTAAGTCATGAAATGCTCGTAGCTTCCGGTTTCTTAGGCCATAGAGATGATTGGAGCCATTCTGGTCTCTAATCAGCTCTATGGTCAACTGGCGGAATCACCGGCTGCATTCTCAGGTTCCCTGTTGGGACAGGAGAGCTAGAGAAAAACATAGAAGACGGTGGGGGGGGGGGACATTCCCTCCCACTGCTTGTAAAAACAGTCTAGGGGCTAATTAGCCACTAGGATTGCTTTTACATAAAAGCCGCCCGCTGGCTGAAAAGAATGATACCAAGATGATACCTAAACCTGCAGGCATCATTCTGGTATAACCACTCAAAGTCCAGCAACATACCAGTACGTTGCTGGTCCTTGTTGGGCATATATTGTAATCTTTTTTTTTCATGCAGCCTGTGGGCTGAACGAAAAAAAGAGATTGATTGGCGGGTATGCCCACCATTAGAATACCTCCCTTCATCCACCCACCTCTAATGATGGGCATACATGCACCGTTTATATATGCCGAAGCATGGGGGCATCCGCCCCAAAAGTTAGGAGCAAATCGCTCCTCCGCCCCTGCTGCCCCCATGCTTCGGCATATATCACCTCTGCTGGAATCACGGCTTTATATATCGTGGGAGCAAACTCTGTTGCTGTCAAGATAAATAAATCCACGCTGCAGCTGAATGGCGTACCTGAAAACAAAAAAATGGTTAACAATAAAACACAGTAAACAGTAGAGTATAAAAAATTGCATACCTGAAAAGCAAACATAATAAAACATTGCAGAATAGAATACAGTAAAAAAGAGCAGAATAATAGAGAGAGAATAGAGAGAGAGAGACCAATAAAATGACAACTATTTTTGTTTTTTTTTATTTAATATATTTTTTTGTGTTTTTTTTTTTTTTGCACTTTTTTTTGTAACTGTAACTTTTATAACTGTAACCGGTTCCAGGTTTGGGTCTCTGAAAATGTGATGGCATCTTGGGAGACCCTGTGAAAGTGTGCCTAGTCTGTGGAATGTTGTACCCTACGCTAATACTCAACTAGTGCATGGTAGCGTTCAAAACATTCACCAATGCAAAGACCAGGATTGTCAGGACAGGAGGGACAATAATAGCGGGTGTCACGCCTATATCCATGCTTGCTGCAGACACGACATCTTTTTTGGGGGGGTTCGTTGGGTAGGGGTACTCGGGAGGACATAAAGAAAATGCCTCTCATGCAGCCGACTGCATTTGGGTGGGGATGTGAATGGGGGAAGTACGGGCGCTGCAGAAGCGGTGGGTTCCCAATTAGGATTGGCGAATGCAGCAGGAAGGGCATTATGGGCACGACGGGCCTGTGTTTGTGATCTTCTGGGTGGCAGCTGGACACTACTTGTGCTTGCCACCTCACCAGCTTGAACTGCACTTATGGGACTCGCCACGTCACCAAGTGTTACTGCAGTGCTGGTTTGACTACGACTGGGGTGTACTAGGCCGCTGGTGATTGCCAGTTTACCAAAACGCTACCAAAAAAACTGTTAACGATCGCAGGGATCAGGCCTGACTCTGCGAACGCTGCAGTTATGCGTTTAGTGTTTTGTAAGTGACAGTGATCGATCGATACTGCACTTGGGTGGGCTGGGCTGGGCTGGGCCGGGCGGAGGGGCAAAACGCAAGTGCTAGCAGGTATCTGGGCTGATCCCGCTAACACTGCGTTTTTGGGAACCCTAAACTGCTGGGGACGCTAGTATAGATCTGATTGGATCAGATATTGATCCGTTCAGATACTATACCACTAAGGGAGGTGTACGGTGCGTGCGTGGGTGTTAGCGCTACTGGCACTAACCTGACGCTGCCTGGGGCTGGTGCTTGCCAGTTCATCAAAACGCTGCCAAAAAAACTGTTAGCAATCGCAGGGATCACGCCTGACTCTGCGAATGCTGCAGTTATGTGTGTTTAGTGTTTTGTAAGTGCAAGTGATCGATCGATACCGCACTTGGCTGGGCTGGGCTGGGCCGGGCAGAGGGGCAAAATGCAGGTGCTAGCAGGTATCTGGGCTGATTCCGCTAACACTGCGTTTTTGGGAACCCTAAACTGCTGGGGACGCTAGTATAACCTAACTTATATCACCGCCGGGCGATCAGGGGGTTAAACCTTTATTAGGTAAGAAATGGCGGGTGACACTATAAAAAATAAACGAACTAACCAGCGTCACCCTTAACAGTTTTACGGTGATCACTGGTGAAAGGGTTAACTAGGGGGCAATCAGGGGGTTAAAATCTTTATTAGGTAATATATGGGGGTCCCTGACGCTATAAAAAGCTGACGGCGAACCTATATATTTACCTCCCTAACTAGCGTCACCAGTGACACTAATACAGCGATCAGAAAAATGATCGCTTAGTGACACTGGCGACAGGGGGTGATCACGGGGCTAAAACTTTATTAGGGGGGGTTAGGGGGGTACCCTAGACCTAAAGGCGGCTAACACTAACTTCCCTACCACACTAACTGTCACAAACTGACACCAATGCAGTAATCCGAAAAAAAAAAAAACTGCTTGGTGTCACTGTGACAGGGGGTGGGGGTGATCGGGGGGTGATGGGGGGTGTAAAGTATGCCTGGTGTGTTCTACTGTGTGTGTAGTGTTTGTGCACTCACATCGATGTCTTCTCTCCTTGGCGCCGGAACGGAAAATACCGAGCCGAGGAGCGATGACATCACTTCCTCTGCCGCTGTTTACTATACAGCAGCGGAGGAAGAATCTCATTCGTTGGGAGCGATCGCGAGGGGGTGGCCACGAATGAGTGGTCTCCCCCTCAGCCTGGATTGCCCCCTGCCCGTGGGAGGCAGATTACGTACCAGGTACATGATTTTGCTTGCCCGTGCCATTCTGCCGCAGTATATCTGCGTTATGCAGTGGGCAAGTGGTTAAGAGGGTCTGAATACTTTCCGTCCCCACTGTATACTGAGAATAAATTACACACAGAGGTGGACCCTGTTTACTAAGTATGTGATTTCTGAAGGCAATTGGTTACACTAGATTTTAGTTAGGAGTATCAGAGTAAAGGGGGCTGTCAGTAGGGTTGCCACCTGTCCAGGATTCACCCGGACAGTTCGGGTTTGAATCATGCGTCTGGGTTTCAGACTGCCTGAAACCCGGACACATTATTTAGACTTAACTATGGCTTCCCAGCATGGTTGCTGGCTGCAGTTGTCTAAGCTGAGAGTGTCTGATCACGCTGCCCAAAGCCAGCACTAACAACCCCCCCAAACACACACACAGACAGGAGAGAAGAGAGGGCGCATTCTGCGCCTCTTTCCCCCACCCCTACCCCTCTGTGTCTGCCAACACTCCAATCCCGGTGCTGTGCCTCAGAATAGGAAAGTAAGTTGGGGCCAGAAATTTGAAGTCCAACAGCCTCAGATACATCTGGATGACTGCCAAGTGGTGAGTGAGTTCACCACCCATCCATGTCTGTAACTGAAGTTTCCCCCTTCTCTCTCCTGCCTCTGAGTAAGTACCCCTTACATCAGATTTCCTCTTTACACCAGAGGCTACAGTGTTTCCCCTTACATCAGAGTCTTCTCTGTACATCAGAGTTCTCAGTGTTCCCCCTTAAATCAGGGTTCCCAGAGGATCCCTTATGTTAGAGTCCTCAGAGTTCTCCCTTACATCAGAGTCTGCAGAGTCCCCTCTTACAGTGAAAGGGAACTCTGCGAGTTCAGATGTAAAAGATGTAAAAGGGGGACTATTAAAGTATTAAAAAGTAAAAGTTTGATGGATGATTGTTAATCTGTCCCATTACTTTTGGTCACTTAAAAAGTGGGAGGCACATATACAAACTGTTGTAATTCCTACACCGTTCACCTGATTTGGATGTAAATACTCTCAAATTAAAGCTGAAAGTCTGCAGTTAAAGCACATCTTGTTTGTTTCATTTCAAATCCATTGTGGTGGTGTATAGAGCCAAAAAGATTAGAATTGTGTCCATGTCCCAATATTTATGGACCTGACTGTATATAGGCTTGCTTGTACCTCGTATGAGGAAGCCAATACATACTAATAGGAAGAATAAATGAACTACCACAGAGCTCACAGTGTCGTGGTAATTCATTGAAAACTACAAGCCAACAACTGCAAAGACTGCCTTGAAGTTTTCCATTCACAGAGCGCTGTGAATGAGTGACGCGAACGGGTGGGCGGAGCCTCGCATGGTCATTTTTTTTTTTTTTTGACAAATAGCAGGTGGAGAAGAGCCACTGCTAGCTGGCAAAGCGGGGATCAGGGGGGTGAAGGGGTCAGTGCATTCATAACTGGTTATATGTTACACCCTGAATAACATGTTATGAAAGGTGAACTTATCCTTTAATGTTGTTTCTTTAAACTAAGTAAGGATGAGAAAAGTTAAGAGTTTGCATTTCCCTGAAATTTTGGCAAAACATTGGGGGATTTTTGCAAAATGTTGCCATTTTGGTGCAATGTATTGGAGTTGATAGGGAAGGTGAAATTAAGGGGATTTGGGGTGGGGAGGATTAAGGGGTGCAACAGGCTTTAAAAATCTCCCAAGGATTAAAGAGCTCCTTTCAATTATCCTTTGCTGTTTTTTTTTTTTTTGCCAAAACAGACCCTTATGCCCCATATACACAATCCGAAAATCGGACGACAGATTGTCCGTTTTTTTTTGTATTAAAAAAGAGGGTAATATCCGTGCTTGGTATAAAAAAAACAGCATGCAGCAGCTGAACACTATAACCCAGATATAAGGTATAAATTAAATGTGTATGCTAGTCGCATATCGAACATAAAGAGCTTACTAAAGTTACAAAACTTCTCGTACGACAGAATAAAATTTCAGAAGTGATGTCATGTGTTGTAATGTATTTGTATTGTATTTTCGGATGACAACTATACTGATTAAACGAAAATCGCACGATCTGGTATCGTACAAGAATAGTTTCCGTGCTTGTCTGATCGGATAATATTGGATGAACTGTCGCGATCGGCTCTCGAAAGCTCTGTACGATCTCTTCAAAAGCGGTATTTTTCGTACAATTTTCGGATCGTGTGTACGGGCCATTAGTCTCATTATTTAAAGTTTTTTATTCTCTGAAAGAAATTGAATAAAAACATTTAAAGCAACAACATACAAACATCAATCAAATACAAAAAAAGGTTAAAAATACAAATACAAAGAACACTAAATGCACAAAACTGCTCTAATTACACCCAGAAAATACCCCCACTTGCCGATTGCCCCATAGCAAAATTACTGCTATAGTGTAGCTGTTTTGTGCAGAATTATATATATATATATATATATATATATATATATATATATATATATGAAGTGATTTTGCACTTCAGCATAGAGGTTGCGCACCATTTCTGCTGTCATTAGTCACAGCGGAAGCCAATCAGTGGGTGGCAGCCATTGGATGTTCACCGACACCCGCCGATGGTCGAAGAGAGGGGCTGGACGGAGCTCTGCCTATGTAAACAATGTCAATGCCATTAGTAGAGTGAAAGTGTATATTTTTAGCAATGATCACTGTGTTAGTGTCACTGTTTCCCACAAAGTGTCAAAAGTGTAAGTTAGTGTCAGATTGTCCGCTGCAATATCGCATCCCCATTATAAGTCGTTGATCGCCGCCATTACTAGAATAAAAAAAAAAAATTAGTAAATAAAAATTCCAGTATATATACCATAGTTTGTAGACGCTATAACTTTTGGGCAAACCAATCAATATATGCTTGTTGAGATTTTTATTACCAAAAATATGTAGCAGAATACATATTGGCCTAAATTTATAAAGAAATCCAATTTTTTACATGTTTTTATTGGATATTTTTTATAGCAGAAAGTAAAAAATATTCTGCTACAAGTTGGGTGGGAAGGTGTTACGCTCCCAGGAGCAGGGCCTTCCTAACCCTCTTGTATTGAATTGTATTGTTACTGTATTGTCTCCCTTTTATTGTAAAGCGCTGTGCAAACTTTTGGCACTATATAATTTCTGAATAATAATAATGTATTTATTTTACAGCTCCTTTTCTTATGAATATGAGTTCTGGATGATTGGTTTTTATCAGTGTTAATGTTGTAGATTAAAATATTTTTATCTACTAAATGAATACTATTTTAGTTGACTAAATATGACTAAAACTAAAACAATTGAGATGACTAAAATACGACTAAAACTAAAATGGCATTTTAGTCAAAAGACTATGACTAAAACGAAATTGAAATTTGACGTCCAAATTAAAACTGCACTACCACATGAGAATATGTATCTACTAAACTGCTAAAAGAAAAAAAAAATAAGAAAAAAGCCAATATATTCAGGTAATATGTGCATTGGCATTACATCCAATAGAGTTTACAGTTTTTTTTTTGTTTTGTTTTTTTATATTTTCAAGTTGTACTTCTGCATGTCAAAAATCAATATATTTGTTTTTTTATGAAAATTGGTTTTATTTATAAAAAAAACTGTATATTGCAACGGCTAAATCTGTGTCTGTAGCGCATGTTCAAACCCTAATACCATAAATAATGGTATTAGGGTTTGATGTTATTAGATTTTTATTCCAGGAGTATATAATGAGTTTGGCAATTCTAAAGAAATGCTTAAATAATGCATTAAAATTTAACTAAGCCCATTAGATTTTAGACGACTAAAATGTACTGGAGATTTTAATCGGCTAAAATACGACTAAAACTATAACATTTCAGATGACTAAAATAGGATCAAAGCTAAAATGGCATTTTAGTCAAAAGACTAAATTAGAACTAAAAGGAAAACGGCATTTTAGTAAAAAGACTAAAATAGGACTAAAACTAAAATGGCATTTTAGTCCAAAGACTATAACTAAAACTAAATTGAAATTTGCTGTCAAAATGAACACTGTTTTTTATTTTACTATATATATTCTTATTATAGTTTTTATGGCAACTTGCAAATAATATTGTTACAAGATCATAGAAAAGTCATTAAAGTTTTGCAGACGAATAGGGGGAACTGCTGCGCCAACTCGAAATACAAAAAGCAGCCAACACTCACAATCAGACTAATTGTGCAAGGTACATAGAAAAACAAAAAGTGCAGCGCTATAACTATAATAGAAATTTACATCAGGGGTGTGAAAGTGATATCAAAAGAGTTCACAAGTGTGCAGACCACCTTCACGCCTGTGCACTCAAAATCAAACATGAGTATTGCAAAGATTCATATGTAAGTAAGTGTGTGTAAACAGTGCAAGTGTATCTCGTTAGAGAACATCCAAAAAGTCAAAAAAATAAAACAGCAATATTGCAACATATAAAAAGGACTAGACCCAAAAAAATGGGAAATCTCGGATGTTATACCAGCATATCCATGCAGACATATAGAGTCAAATCCACATGTAGCTATACGTGTAAACACAGGATTGATACACAGTAATATGATAGAATGGCTATTGGACATATGTGAACTAAAAAGTCTATAAGAGTTGACAGTTCTTTGAGGGTGAAAGGTGTTCAAAACTTGTATTTATATCCTGCACAGCCTGGTACACGATGTACCAACATCCAGGGCCAGATCTTCTTAAGACAAACACTTTCAACTGGAAGAAATGAAATGCCCTTACCGGAAATGTTGGACTCACTGGCCGTTGGGGGTGAGTCATATAGGCTTGTACCGTCTGAGCGGTAAGGTTAAAGATAATTCCAATCCTGGAAGGGTGCCGGATAGGCAGGAAGAGCCTCCCAACTTCAACATTCCTGGAAGGGATGGAGATAGGCCCGATGTTCCTGTGCTTGTTTTTCTTGGTCAGGTTTCCCATATAATATGGGAAAGATGAAGAAACAAGGCGGCGATGTTTCCTTTAGGCTGACATTAGAATTGCAGCTGAATAGGTATGGAGTCTTCTGGAGAAGATGGAAAATGGCTAGCCATATCTTTCCCATATTATATGTGGGGGGTTGCTGCTAAGAGAGTGGAATCCGGTGGAAGATCACAGCCTATATTTGAATAAGTAACCTGACCAAGAAAAACAAGCACAGGAACATCGGGCCTATCTCCATCCCTTCCAGGAATGTTGAAGTTGGGAGGCTCTTCCTGCCTATCCGGCACCCTTCCAGGATTGGAATCATCTTTAACCCTACAAGCCTATATGACTCACCCCCAACGACCAGTGAGTCCAACATTTCCGGTAAGGGCATTTCATTTCTTCCAGTTGAAAGTTTGTGTGTAACTATCTCGGTTACTTGGGCAGCCACAGCCTGGTCTGAATAATGTGTCCGGGTTTCAGTCTGCCTGAAACCCGGACACATGATTCAAAACCTAAACTGCCCGGGTGAATCCTGGACAGGTGGCAACCCTAGTTAGCACCCCTGTCAGTGTTAAATGATTTGTCTCAACCCTGTAAATTGCTGCTTTGTCTGGACAGCCTGGTCTGTTAAAGGATAAGTTCACTGTTCTGATATTTAAGGTGTAACATGTTTAGCATCTGACCCCTCTCCCCCTGACCCCCCCCCCCGTCCTTGTGACAGTGAGCCATGGATCGCTATCACAATTCAAAAATAAGAGTGCGGTGGGTTTCTGCCCATGCAGATCCCTGTAAATCAATGAACTACAAGTTCCTTTGAGGCTGTCGGCTTGTATTTCTCAATGAACTACCAGGGCGCTATTGATCGCTCTAGGTTGTCCATTGAGCTTCCTGTATCATAGGTACGTGCAGACAGCTACACAGACAGTCTGTGGGAGCCTGGCATTATACCCACAATCTGCTGATCATGGGTGCAATGCTTTACAGGCTCTTAACAATAAATAAATAAATAAATAAATAAATGTATATTTTTTTACCTGCAAAAAATGTGCATTTATTTATTTATTTTTTTGGAAAAGTGAACTTATCCTTTAAAGTAAGTTGAAAAACAACAGACTTACTGGCCAGATCACCAGGTGAAAATAAAGCAAAAAAAACTAAAAAAAAAAAAAAGGAGAAAATTAATGCAGCTACCACATCTAAAAATTGGTAAGCTACAATTTAATAGTTATGAAATATATTTTTCACAGGGATTACCGAGGTCGGCAGCTCTATTTTAATAGCTATTCAGTGTGAATTCTCGTATACTTTTTGCTATATTTTCACATTATTGAAAATGATCCAGCAAATTGATTTTGTAAAAATATTCCATCTGGTCATGCTTTCATTATTCTTGCAGTTGTTCTAGTTTTCTTTTACTCGATTTTATGGCTTTTTTATCTCTGACCCCTAGAGGGGGCTAGCTGATAACAGTTTCATCAATTTCTTGCTGTTGGGGGAATTAATAGTATCATGTTCAAACCACTTGGCACTAGGCAAAGCTGGCAGATTTACTTAATTTCAAAGGATTGCCTAAGGTTTCCAGGCTTGTCCCTTGAGATGTCTTTGATTTTGAACACTGATTTTATGTACTAGTAGAAGGAAGTACCCAAGGCAAAAAGGCCAAATATGTGTATTTCTAATTCATTACACTTAAGGCTGAAGAAATATTTTTTTATTTGTTAGCTGTTAAACACAAAATATAACATTC
Organism: Aquarana catesbeiana; assembly: GCF_042186555.1. Taxonomy (NCBI): domain Eukaryota; kingdom Metazoa; phylum Chordata; class Amphibia; order Anura; family Ranidae; genus Aquarana; species Aquarana catesbeiana. The sequence goes on from NC_133325.1 coordinate 117,948,248, forward strand.
TCATTTAATGGGAGTATAGTGTTTTTTTATGCATCCCAAATGTCCTATACTTAAGGCTGAAAATGTTTGATTTTTTTTTTTTTTTTTGAACAGCTAAAAACAAACTGTAAAATTCAAAGAAAAAATTAGCTGCACTCATGTTTGTTGAGCATGAGTTGGGTACATGTCTGAGGTTATCCAGTAACTGAGGTGAAAGAAGCTTTCAAAACCATGTAACCTAAATTGGAGAGACCTGCTGAGAACAAAATAAAATTACAAATAAATAAACAATTCTATTTTTCTTTTTTTTTTCTCCAAAAGTTTATTAAATTTTTAAGTTTACAGACAATTCTGTTTTTCATGCAGATACTTTCCAGATGGTCTGAGATTAGACAGGCCCCATAAATATTAATTGGCATACAGTTCAATAGAATGGGTAGTTATGGAAAAGAACGGGAAAATAATCAATTCTGGCATTTCAGGAATGCCAGATCTTGAAGAAAAAAAAAGTTAAAAGTAAGATTAAATGCCAAAATGAGACACATGGTTGCCAGGACTGAGAGTGAAGGGGAACGATCAATATACTGTAAGAATTGTAGCCAAACATGAGGAAAGGGAAAGTGATAAACATAGAGGGAGTACTCATTGCAACTGCAATATATTGTATGAGAAAGAAAACCCCTTGCTTGGTAAATCAGGGGTTAAAATGCTGTGGCCCCTGAAGTGCAAGATATTTAATAAAAAAAATAATATCTTGATCAAGTGTGGAATTACAGAAAAAGTTGGCCAAGTCTTTAAAGTGCTTTTAGAATGGACGGTATTTCAATTTACAAGTTAAATATAAAAGATTGTATATGTTATTTATTTTCTTTTACATCCAGCAGGTGGAGCTCTAGACACCTTTTTCTCATGTTCACCTATTTATCTGTAGCTGCTCTATGGCAAAGCTCTTTTAATTAAAAAGCTCAGCAGCTCAAGCTAAGAATTACACTAACAACTGTTAGGCTGTTCACTAAGCAAAGTAAATTTGCATTTTGCTAAATACATTTTCACTTAGCTTAGGTAATGACATAGGCGTGCACAGGGGTTGTGCCAGGTGTGCCTGGGCACACCCTAATCACTACGTGCAGTACCGATTCCCCCTATCACCTGGGCTTCCCTCATGTTGCCCCCCCCCCCCCCGTCTTGTAGTGCTGCTAGCTTTTCTCCTCTCCCCCCAGCTGCTGCAGGGGATGTTTCAGGATGGAGAGGTGGGGAAGAGGCTAGTAAATATGTAATTTACCAGCACCTTCCTTTTCTAAATGAATACACTTAGGTCACTATGTTTATTAACCCTTTCATGACTAAGCCTATTTTTGAAATTTGGTGTTTACAAGTTAAAATCCATATTTTTGGCTAGAAAACTACTTAGAACCCCAAACATTATATGTGTTTATTTAGCAGAGAATCTAGAGAATAAAATGGAGATTGTTGCAATATTTTATATCACACGGTATTCGTGCAGCGGTGTTTTAAATGCAAATTTTTGGGAAAAGGGACATTTTCATGAATTTTAAAAAATCCAAACAGTAAAGTTACCCAAATTTTTTTGTATAATGTGAAAGAAGATGTTACGCCGAGTAAATAGATACCAAACATATCACGCTTTATAATTGCATGCACTCGTGGAATGGCGACAAACTATGGTACCTAAGAATCTCCATAAGCGACACTTTAAATTTTTTTTACAGTTACCAGGTTAGAGTTACAGAGGAGGTCTAGTGCTAGAATTATTGCTCTCGCTCTGACGATCGCAGTGATACCTCACATGTGTGATTTTAACACCGTTTACATATGCAGGCGCGACTTCCGCATGCGTTTTCTTTGCTGTGCGAGCTCCCGGGGACGCTTTAAAAACATTTTTTTTCTTATTCATTTTTTTTTTTTTTTTTATATTTATAAATTAAAAAAAAAAAATTTTTTGATGACTTTTATTGCTGTCACAAGGAATGTAAACATCCCTTGTGACAGTAATAGGTGGTGACAGGTACTCTTTATGGAGGGATCGGGGGTCTAAAAGACCCCCGATCCCTCCTTTGCACTTCAAAGTATTCAGATCACCTAAAACTGCGATTCTGAATACTGTGTATTTTTTAAAAACCGGCGCCATTGGCAGCCGAGTAAACGGGAAGTGACGTCATGACGTCGCTTCCGTGTTTACGATTAGGAGGCTGGAACGAAGCCACCCATGGCTTCGTTCCAGCCTGCCCCCAGCCACCAGAGGCAGCCAATTGGTCATTGGGCCTCCCGATGGAACTGGAGGCCTGGTAAGAGCGGCGGGAGGTGGCGGGAGGGGGGGAAGCCCCCTCCCGCTCCTCCGGTATAACAGCCGAGCGGCTTTTAGCCGCATCGGTAGCTATACTCTGATAGCCGATCGCCCGCTCTAAACAATGGTACTGGGATGATGCCTGCAGCTGTGCATCATCCCAGTATAATCCCGGAAAGCCGAGTACGCACATCTGCGTATGCTTGGCGGGAAGGGGTTAATAACTGAAGCGTGGTAAACTATGTTTACCACGCTTCAGTTTGTGAATGAACAGGAAACCGCTCAGCACAGAGCACTTCCCATTCATTCACTGTCCCATGCAGTTAAGGCTGCAGAGAAAAGCATGTGTGTTTGAGCTTTGGGGTGCATACCCTAATGCAATAGACTGCACACACCTATGGGTAATAAGGTGAAGTTGTGCTGACTTTAATCACCTTGTCACGTGCAAAGTAAACATGCTCTACTTCTTCAGTAAATAAACCACAAGAAGAGGCAGACCAGAAGGCAGCTGGCCAGGACACTGGGGGAGATTTACTAAAACTGGTGCACACAGAATATGGTTCAGCTGTGCACAGTAACTAATGAGCTTACAGGTTTTGTTGTCAAAGCTTAATTGAATAAGCCGAAATTAGAAGCTGATTGGTTACAATGCACAGCTGCACCAGATTCTGTGTATAACATTTTTAGTAAATCTCCTCCACTGATACACACAGCAGGCGGGAAGAAAGGTCTAGATCATTGGCTGAGGGTACAGACAGCAGACAGGGTAGCATGGACAGGAGTTAAGCCAAGATCACACCAGAAGATTAGCAGTGGTATGCCATAGTCAGGAGGTATCTGAGGTGAAAGTGAGAATCAGTAGAGAGAAGCCATGGTCAGGAACCAGCAAAGGTCAAAAGCAGGAAGGAGGAGAGAAGACAAGTCCAAAGGCAGGCCAGGTCAGCTGTGGGAAAGCAGATCTAAAGGACAGGTTCAATGCAACAGCTGAAGACCATCCATGAACTTGCTGGCTCAGTTAAAGTTACACTAAACTTTGGTTTAAAAAAAAAATTCTATATCAGTATGTATTCTTTACTCAAAAAAGTATCTTCTATTGCTATCAGGCTCATTCAAACCTCCAGATCCCTTATTTTTATTCTGCTGTGACCAACCTCCCTGTTAGAGGGTGTAAATGTTTGTTCTCTATGGTCACAATGTATGTAGGAACATAGCCACCCTCTCTTGCTTGCTTCTGAGATATACTATGGACTAGGAGAAAATGTTTATGAGTTCATGGATAACTTTATAAGGAGGCAAAATAACACAGTAGGAAATTATTTCATCCAAAATAGATTACAGAGCCAATATGTAGTGGTTGGGTAAAGATTATTTTTGGAAAATAAAGATATTGTTTAGAGTCACTTTAAGCATGGTTGCCTGTGTGCCTGCATGCGCATATGTCCACACAGTGTGGCCACGTGAATTCGTATCTTCTCGAAAACATGCATGAACATGCAACCAGCTTGATATGTCCTTTGTTATATGCATTGGCTTCTTCTGAAGCCATCCCTATCTCATTTAATAGGTAAAGCTGTCTATTGCCAACCAATCAGCAGATCCAATCTCCCTTCATCTGAGCATTTCCATAGTGGCAGGAGCCTTCTCTACTGTCAAAGGTTAGAAATAGAACTACCAATTGGCTGGCTCTGCCTTGATGTGACCCTTTTAAAGCATCCATATGCTTTACCAAACTGGTGGTGCTCAAGGTCAGCGCTGCCATTTGGTAGGTATTGTACAGCGTTGCCTATTAGTTTAGATTGGTAATGTTTAGAGAAAGGCTTAGGTCTGCTTAAACCTCATTTTATTTAAAAAGAACACTTCACAGGAGTCTTCAACAAGGAACAACAATGTTGTAAAATAAACATCCGCCCAGATAGTATCACATCCCGCACACCATGTCTCAATCCATAGCTACTAATACTGTGGTTGGCACCAATACACTATTAGAAGACTTTGCCTAATCATGTAATGCAATGTTTCAATATTTACCAGAGTCACTTCCATTATAAAACTGCTACTTTGTCACCAAAGAAACTGACATGTCTGAGCCTTTAAATCCAATGTACATAAGTAGATTAAGTGTGTTTACACTTGACATGGAAACTGAAAGAGTCCGATAGACACAATGGTGCTGAAACATTGAATGTAACACATTTCCTAAGCAATATATGGACTGTGAGAATACCATGTTGTCAAACCACATAAAATATAATTATAAAATACACCACATGAAGCTAAAAGTAAAGAAACTATTTATAAAGAGGAAAGGGGTTATTTGTCTTTGCTCAATTGTTTATTTGTCATTTATTTGCTGGGCCACCATTTACTTGATATAGCATTACTTTACATGGGTTGCAGAAGCAAATGTACTATGCTTGCATAAAAAAAAAAGGTTGCCTCTGTTTGCATTCACTTTGACTTGTATGGGGAAAACAACAACATATAACAGAATGCAAAAGCATTATATAACATTCAGCAAAACAAGGCTTGGCCAAGACATCATCTAATGCAAATAAAACACTTTTCAGCAAAATTCGTATTGTTCTGTCCCACCTATATGGGTTGTATTAAACTGTATTGGGTTACTACTATTGCTTTGATGTATGCTGACATCTACTGATGGTTTAGAGCCACTACAACGTGTCTACTTATGTGATTTGGTATCCCCCCCCCCCCCCCCCCGTTTAGTGCTAGATAGATCAGTCTTATCTAGGCCATACCATTTTCCTCTATGTTCCCTCAGTCAGTGTTTGTACTTCGCATGGGCTTAGGAGAGTCATTGTCTTCTTACACATTACAAGCCTAAAAAAAATCCCATGTACTGCAAGTATCTGTAGTAAAATTTAATTGGATTCAACTTCTGTGTCTTATTGAAGAGTTAAAGTGTTTGTTACCCCAACACTTAATATTCCTGATATGTGACCGCTGTACCATGTACTTGTATGAGAAAGTATCCTGTTCTCTTTGTAATGCTTCCTTTATGTAAAATCCCTGGAGTTTCAGCTAATCCCCTTGCTTTCCTATTAACGAGTGCCATCAGATTACATACAGTGAGAATCTCCTGTTTACTTGGCGGCCTCTGTAATAGGAAGTCAATAGATGGCAATGGAGAGGCTGCTGCATTTATGACAATGGCGAGGCTGCTGCATTGATGGCAATGGTGAGTCTGTATTGATGTGAACTAATAAGGCTGCATTGATGGCACTTGTGGGGCTGCAAGTGGGCATTAATCAGGCTGCATTGATGGCAATGGTGAGGCTGCAGATGGGCACTGACCCTTATTTTGCTTCAAAGTTCCTTAGTTAAAATTTAAGTTTTTTCCTAAAACTTCCCTCTTAAAATGAATGTGCGTGTTATACGCCTGTGCGTGTTATATGCCGATAAATACGGTATATATATATATATATATATATATATATATATATATATATATATATATATATACGTACATCTTTTGCTTTTCATTTCTATTTTTAACTGAATAGGTTGTTTCACAAGATGATCATTTACAATCACTTTAAGTTGCCTGTGGATGGTATCAAGTCAGCAAGTGCCTATACTGTCCAGACTGGGTCTAAGGAGGTATATTAATGCATAAAGCAGCATTTGAAACAAAACTAATTTTTTTATACAAGATCCTTACAAGCTGCTTCACAAGTTCAGGTCAGAAGCAAGCAAAAGAAAAAGCCCATGTATACAAGACCTTAAAGAGAGCCGTGGCTGCTTGTATCTGACTGTATTCACCAATTTAAGTTAAATGTAGATAACCTTTAAGAAAAAAAAATCACAAAATAAAAAACATCTTGTTTTGCTAATACGAAAGCAGCTCGACATTTCAAACTGACCATTTTTTACATTTTTGAAAGCATGATGCAGTACTGGCTTCTTCCTCTAGGTGGCACTGGCACTGCATACACTTACAGAATTACAAAGTGATTTTTTGTTCTCTGTTTTAGTGTATAATTACATAATTGCTGTAAAGGATCTAAATTACAGAAAAAGGCATAAACATTTGAAAATCACAACAGCACACTAATGGATACTGCATGAAATCACACTTGGGCACTGGACATCCAGTACAGACTCTCAACTTGCTCTCAGAAAGGGCCAACACATTAATGCGAGATGCAATAGGTATAATAGATGTTTGTCCTTCTGCAGAGCCCATTTGTATTGCGGTAATATGTAATAAGGATAGGACATTTATTAACCTCTTCAGTGGCAGAGGTGATAGTGGTTCAAGGCTTCTTAACTGAGCTTGAATGGAACTGTTTACTGAGCTCTCTCACTGCAGATGAAGTCTGTGTGAAAGAGGGAGTTTATGGAAGACAAACTCATTCTATGCACAACAGCAAATAATCTACAGCAGATATTTAATTCTATGACACCTAACTAGAAACCAAATCCAAGGCTTGGCCACCTTTTACTGCTTGACCCAACTCATCATGACCCAGGCAGTCCGAAGACTATGGGGTGGATTTACTAAAGGCAAAGAGTCTGCGCACTTTGCAATGTGCAGTTGCTCCAGAGCTTAGTAAATGTGCAGATGGTCTGCTGACTTCCATCATCCAATCATGTGCAAGCAAAAATGGAAACCAATTCATAGGTGAAACATGAAGGCTACCATTGCTGACCTTCTGAAAATGCTAGTTGCCAGGCTTTAATGCTCTTACTTCAGTACTTTGAGTCAGTAATCCAGAACTAGTCTAGTCTGCAAGGGTACAAAATATTTTACAGCGCACACATACAAGAATGACATTTCCTGCAGGGCTAGTTAAAAACACCTGAACACCTGAACATATTCAAAAAATACGGGGGTTTGGTCACACTATATGGTCATATAGTGCTAAGCCCACTTACTGCGACAAAGTACCCCGAATTAGTGGGTCCTACACTAGTAATAGAATGGAAGATCCTCTGTCTCAACCATGGGAGCTGAACTCCTCTATGTGGGAGAATTGAAAGGGATACATCCTAATAACTGGTGGCCACTAAATAGGAGGTAATGAGGAGGGGGAGGGGTGCTCCAGCCCAAAAAACCTGGTCAGGGCCTATTACAACATACAAGTACATATTTGGGGGGCACACCATACAATGCATTTAAATTCAAGATGGTGCTGCTGTAAGACCTATAAACAGTACAAAATATTTTACAGCGCACACATACAAGAATGACATTTCCTGCAGGGCTAGTTAAAAACACCTGAACACCTGAACATATTCAAAAAATACGGGGGGTTGGTCACACTATATGGTCATATAGTGTATGTTGTAATAGGCCCTGACCAGGTTTTTTGGGCTGGAGCAACCCTCCCCCTCTTCATTACCTCCTATTTAGTGGTCACCAGTGATTAGGATGTATCCCTTTCAGTTCTCCCACATAGAGGAGTTCAGCTCCCATGGTTGAGACAGAGGATCTTCCATTCTATTACTAGTGTAGGACCCACTAATTCGGGGTACTTTGTCGCAGTAAGTGGGCTTAGCACTATATGACCATATAGTGTGACCAAACCCCCGTATTTTTTTAATATGTTCAGGTGTTCAGGTGTTTTTCACTAGCCCTGCAGGAAATGTCATTCTTGTATGTGTGCGCTGTAAAATATTTTGTACTGTTTATAGGTCTTACAGCAGCACCATCTTGAATTTAAATGCATTGTATGGTGTGCCCCCCAAATATGTATATGTACTTGTAGTCTGCAAGGGTGTCTGACTTTTCTCTGACTTTCCAGGTCTTCAAAACTTATTTTGTCTTAGTGACATGCATGGGGGGGGGGGGGGGTTCGCGGGCAATATCTGGTGCTGGCGATTCAATCATCACGGCACCATGCTTGATATGGCGTCAGGGTGATTGAAGCGCATTATTTCTATTATTACATTGTAGTAATCTCACCATAATGCAGAGTCAGTGGGAGCCCTAAGCGTGTCACTTGCCACTGTCGCCTGCCACCATATGAGGAATGTCACTTGCCACGCTGCCTGCGACCAGATGTGGATTGTCACTTGCCACGTCACCTGCCACATTGCCCATCACCAGATGTGGATTGTCACTTGCCACGCTGCCTGCCACCAGATGTGGATTGTCACTTGCCACGCTGCCTGTCACAAGATGTGGATTGTCACTTGCCATGTCACCTGCCACATTGCCTGTCACCAGATGTGGAATGCCACTTGCCATGCCACCTGCCACGTTGCCTGTCACCAGATGTGGAAAGTCTCTTGCCATGCCACCTGCCACGTTGTCTGTCACCGGATGCGGAATGTCACTTGCCACGTCACCTACCACGCTGCCTGCCACAAGATGTGGATTGTCATTTGCCACGTTGCCTGCCTCCAGATGTGGATTGTCACTTGCCACGCTGCCTGCCACAAGATGTGGATTGTCACTTACCACGTTGCCTGCCACATTGCCTGTCACCAGATGTGGAATGTCACTTGCCACACCACCTGCCATGTTGCCTGTCACCAAATGCGGAATGCCACCTGCCACACTGCCTGCCAAAAGATGTGGATTGTCATTTGCCACGTTGCCTGTCACCAGATGTGGAATGTCATTTGCCACACCACCTGCCACGTTGCCTGTCACCAGATGTGGAATGTCACTTGCCGCGCTGCCTGCCACCACTGCATGGTGGCAGCACTGGTCCATTTAGCACCTCAGCCCGGGGGTTACAGCAAAGACATTTTTTCGCATGTTAACATGCACTGCTGTAGGCCACATTCACACGGGCGTACCGATCTGTACATTTATGCAGAATGCATGGGCCATCTTCAACTGAGCAGGATGAACAGCTGTGTGCAGGCAGCTAACCCTTCACACAGGCGTACGGATTGGTATGCCTGTGTGAATGAGGCCTTAGGCAGCCCATTCAAAATGAATGGGCAAACAGGCACCTCAGTAGCCCAAAATCAAACCTGCACTTGCCAGTGTACCGCACTGCAAGGTAGGCTAGTACATTGTCACCTATTGCACTGCAGTGCAGCACACCTCTTTCATCAAGGTGTACTGGGGTGCCACTCAGAATGTACAATGCTGCATCTCAGTACCACTCATTGCAGTAACATGTATGGAAACATACGCTTTCCCACAACACAATAATATGAATAGAGTCTTAAAGCCATTGGATCAGTATAACAGCCAGTTAACTAGCATTTTTAGATAGAGGTCAACAAGGCAGTAATCGTAATTTTCTCAGGTAAAAAGCAGAAAGTGTTTCATTCTTTGTCAGGTTTTTATTATGGTTTTGTGTCCCCTTTGGAGATTTTCCCTTCCTTTCTGTCTTGGTGACCTCCTGGACTTTAAAGTGTTACTAAACCCAGGACCCTGCATTCACTATATCTGGTCTCCCACAGTACACAGAGCATTGAAACGCAATTATTTAAGGCTCCATTCACACTTAGGCGATTCGAATCGTGGGTGGAAAAGAAGTTCCGGAACTTTTTTGGGCAACACGTGTCCTAGGATTTTGTTTGCCTGATTTTGCTGCGATTTGTTGCGCGATTGGAGTGCCATTAAGAAGTAATGACATCACAAATGTGTCTTGTGTTTTGCCGTGATTCAAATCGCCTAGGTGTGAATGGTGCCTTAGTAAAGATAAACTGCTAAATACCTTGTATTGTAGGAGGAGTTTTCATTCTCCTCTGATGGTCCTATGAGGCTGTAGGACCCCGACCATCTGTTTGGACAGTGCCAATTTGCCCTGTGCTAATGGTGGTAGTGACAAGAGCTTAGTGGAAGAAGACACCTTGCCCACATCCCTATACGACCACAAAATGGGAAATTTTCCTCTTGTGGGACTTTAAAAAGGCAAGAGTCTTCAAACAGTAATGTATCAAAAAATATATTTTATTATCAAAAGTTAAAACATGACAAAGATAAAAGAGATGGATGCAAGTAGAATCACCGTCCAGGAAAAAGATGACGTCACGCGCTGGATAAAAAAAGTAGACACATGCTGGGAGGGAACTGACGTCCGCATCAAGGGCTCGTGGCGCGCTGATCGTCGCGGCGACAGGACAAACATATCCCGGCCACGCACGATCATATAATAAGAGGCCAATAAATGTCAAACAAAAGGATGACACAGTGGTCCCCAATGCGCTGAGTGAGCTATCCAAGCCCAGACCAGCAGGTCCCCCAGCCCAGCAATGACCAGAGATCATCATTTACCAGAGATGCATCTGATCACATGCACCCTCCCGGAAAAAAAAAAACGCCCTCTCTAGCAATACACACCAAACTGAGCATGTTCAGAGTGCCCCCAAGGCTCTTTACTATCAACAGATGGATTGGGGACAGTGGAAGAAGGTGAGGATTAGAGAAGACAGGATAAAACAGACTTTTTACACAAAACAGAGGATTAACCCCCCCTTAGGTCCCACAGTGAGTATAACAAGCATGCTTTACTGCATATACAGACTGATTTTACTGTTGTGGGTTTAGTAACACTTTAATCTCCCTGTTTCCTCACCCTCGAGTACAAGACTTGGAAGAATCCACAAGGCTCCTGATCACAGTAACATTGATTACTCTGGTATAATATATTGAAAATATACTATAGAGACTATAGCAAAGTTCTGGATAACAATGACCGATTACACTGAAAGTTTAGTGGAAATCAGTACATTTCAACAAAATATCTACATTTTGGTCAAATGCATTGTAGTCAATAGTAAAGGTACAATTAAGACTTCGTAGGAAATGCAAGTCCGCTTACACTGTCTACGTTTTATCCACGATTTCTCACAAATCACTGACTGTTAATAGCTGTAAAATGTGCCTCTAAAGAAAAAAGTTAGTGATTATACTTACCTCAACCTTGTCTTCTGCCCATGGCACCTAGGCAAGGATGATGTACATTCATTCTAAGAAGATTCCTCAGGAATGCTGAGCAGTCGAAATCTTCAAAGAAGACATTCTTACAACGGACATGAGTGTCTTCTCACAAGATTTCCCCGAATCATGCTGGAAGGATGCGGTGGCGTTATGCCCAGTGTTGTGGAAGACGGGGGAGAATTTGTATGAATCAAACTTTTTCCTTGCCAGGTACATCTTACACCTTTTAATAGGAGGCAATCGATAAAGGGGAAGGGGGCCTTGGCAATGTGAGCAGCGTTTGTAATTTACTGCAAGGTCTGCTTTACAGTTCAGTCACACCAAATGTAACTTTGAAATCATGCATCTTTACTTGAAATTGCCCAATTTCTAAGCCGCATGTCAATACGACTTCTGGTGCAACTTGGAAGACATCCGTGTGACTTCATGCACAGATATCTATGTAAGTTGCACCTGAACTTGCAAAAAGTAGTGCAAGAACTACTTTCAAAATCAGTGCGACTCTGGGGCTTCCATCATAGACAATAGGGTGCCACTTGTCATGCGATTTAAAACTATCAAATCACATGACAAGTTGTACCGGTGTGACCGGGGGGCTTAAAGTGGCTTTTGCTTGTTTTAAGGTCTAATGCGCTTTAAATGACTTCTGAGGGGTATGGAAGTTCCTTTTAACTATCCTGGACCCCTTCTTGTGCCAAAAAAAGGACCCATTAGACATTTACTTTTTTTTAACAGGAAAAAAATATAAAACAATAGTACACAAATAATGATCCTATACACAAATAGTAACAAAAAAAAAACCAAAAATAGTTGATTTAAGGTCTAATGTGCTTTAAATGGGTCCTGAGGGTTATAGAAGAACCTTCCAACCATCCTGGACCACTTTTTTGTGCCAAAACAATATTCCTCATTACCCACATTAAAAAAAAAAATCGGCAATTAAAAAAGTAAAACACTGTTAAAAAAAAGTAAAACAAAAATATAAAGCAAATATACACAAATAATGACTGAATACACAAACACATTGTTTTTCAAACAATATTTTCCTAAGCAACTCTGTAAGAAAAACTAAGAATGAATCTTTAGTCCTGGAGAAGGTTCATTATTTCATTTATGTAGCAGGAAATGATTAACTAATAATGTTTCTAGAGAAAGGAAGCCTTCTCTTCTTCACCACCTCTAGATGCAGGACTGCTGCACCTTGTGGTAAACGTATGACAATGACATCCAGCTGATGTAGAAACCTCACAAACAGAGGTGGTCACTGGTTTCCAGACAGGTGGTTAATTAATTGTCTTGGGTCAGACTGTAGCAGGTGCTCAGTCAGGGTGATCATCTGATACATAGCACAAGAAGTGCTTTGAAGTCCTCTCCAGGAACCCACAATTGAGAACATAAGCATGAATAATTAAAGTTTAAACACTGAATGGAGTTTGCATGTTTTCCCTGTGTTTGTATGGGTTTCCTCCAGGTACCCCAGTTTCCTCCCACTCCAAAGACATAACGTCAATTTTTCAATGGAAAAGGCTCTCAAGCATATTAGCCATGATGCCCAGAGAGCTGGCCCATAGAATTGCCGAGAGTTGGATATGACTTAACGGATATATACATACAGTACTTAAAACTAGGATGATGAATTGAAACAATGAAAACAGACTGTCTAATATTTCTTTGGCAATTACAAAAATCTTTTTACACTGTTTTGTACTAAAATTTTTCAATAAAAATCTATTAAAAGTGAAAACAGACTATCCACAGGTGTCATGAGCAGATTCTCCGGCTACCTTTTATATTTGATCCACATCCTCCCTTTTAGATTGGACGCTCTCATAAGCAGGGCCCTCTGCACCTTCTTTGTTGCAACTGTACTATATCTCTTTATTTTGTAAAGCAATGTGCAGACTGTTGGCACTGTAAAAATCCAGCAAACTAATAATAACAATAAGAAGAAGAAGTGTATAGGGCAAAATCATCCATGGGCTCATGATATAATAGGGCTCACACTGATTCTTGCTCCCCGTATTTATCAAATTAATTATAAGTTTTAGGCAACATTCTCAAGGCCATAAAAACGGACTGAAGTTTTTCTGTAACAAAAGTCCCCGCAGAAATGCTACTTTCTTTTAGATCCATTAAATGCAAAAAAAGTCTTTTTTTTTTTTTTTTTAATACCAGAATGCATAGTATACATGTACACGTATGTCCTTAGATGCAGATTTTTGGATTTTGTGTCTTATGGATCCAGAACACAATGCATGTGTAGGCATCTGTGTGAATTTCTCAATGGAAAACAATGCAGCTGCCTTCAGATTTGTAAATAATCCATTTTTGTTCTTGCATTTTTTTTATAGCCATGTGAATGTAGCCTTAAAATCTATTTCCACTTTTGCAGCCAAATTTGGATAACACCTTGTTACATGTCCTCATTCACATGGCATACACCTCTTTTCTGGACTCTCTAGGAAAGAAAAATACTACATAGTTCTCCTTGTTTATGAGAGAGCTGGGCAAACATGCTTGCCATAATTAATATTGGCTGTGCTGTGTGGGTAGATCTTCATTATCAATTGTAACTAGATGTGAGCACTGTGGGGGAGATTTATTAGAACTGGAGAGTGCAAAATCTGATGCAGCTCTGCATAGAAACCAATCAGTTTCCAGTTTTTTTTTTTTGTCAAAGCTTAATTGAACGAGCTGAAGTTAGAAGCTGATTGGCTATCATGCAGAGCTGCACCAGATTTTTCACTCTCCAATTTTAGTAAATCAACCCCTGTCTGTGCTAACAAAGGGTTAAAGGTTTAGGGGCTTTAACCACTTGCCGACCAGCTGCCGCAGTTGTACTGCGGCAGAATGGCACGGCTGGGCGAAACGACGTTACCTTACGTCGCTTCACCCTGTGGCCACTAGGGTCGCATGCCCACTGCTCGCCTCTGGAGCCGATGTGAGTGCCCAGCGGTCACAATGACCACCAGGCTCCCACAATCGCTCGTGACGTGGCGAGGACCAGTTCTCTGAGGGGAGAAGAGACTGATCGAGTGTTCATACAAGGTATGAACACCGATCTATCTCTTCCCCTCGCAAGTCCCACCCCCCCTTCAGTTAGAACACATAGCAGGGAACACGGTTAACTCCTTGATCGCCCCCTAGTGTTAACCTCTTCACTGCCAGTGACATTTTTACAGTGATCAATGCATTTTTATAGCACTGATCGCTGTATAAATGCCAATGGTCCCAAAAATGTGTCAAAATTGTCCAATGTGCCCGCCATATTGTCGCAGTCCCAATAAAAATTGCAGATCGCTGCCATTACTAGTAAAAAAATAATAATAATAAAAATTGCATAAAACTATCCCCTATTTTGTAGATGCTATAACTTTTGTGGAAACCAATCAATTTACGCTTATTGCAATTTTTTTACCAAAAATATGTAGAAGAATACATATCAGCCTAAACTGAGGAAAAAAATAGTTTTTTTTATATATTTTTGGGGGATATTTATTATAGCAAAAAGTTAAAAAATATTGAGTTTTTTCAAAATTGTTGCTATTTTTTGTTTATAGTGCAAAAAATTAAAACCGCAGAGGTGATCAAATACCACCAGAAAAAGCTCTATTTGTGGGGAAAAAAAGGACGTCAATTTTGTTTGGGTGCAGCGTCGCACGACCGCGCAATTGTCAGTTAAGCGATGCAGTGCCGAATTGCAAAAAATGCTCTGGTCAGGAAGGGGGTAAACTCTTCTGGGGCTGAAGCGGTTAATGAGGACAGACTTGGGATTCAATCTCACATTGTTTAAAAAAAAGCTTGCAATCAGCCATGATACCGACTACTGAAAAACATCAAATTGTTTTCCTTTCCTTGGACAGAAAGGTAAAAAAAAGTTTGACAATTGGCATTTCAGTTTTAGGTGGAGAGTGTGTGCTCACTTGAATGGAGCAATATAAAGATATATTACAATTGAGGATTCTTTGGATATTAGGAAAACTTAAATGAAATTTTAGTATAAATGCTATTTGTCACTATTCAGTGGTGAGTGTTAGTTTGTTTCTATTTAAATTGCTACATTTAAGATTTATAATATTACTTTTGCATCAAGGAGACTATCCTTAGCACATTTCAAAGTGTCAGTTGGGGGTTTGTTTTATATAATTGATACTTATTTATCAGCTTTGTCTTCATATCTGTTTCCTTTTCACTCATATGCCTGCATGGATATTATAATTCAGTGGTGCATCTGAGGCTATTGAGCCTAATTTACTAATGGATTTTACATGTTGGTTTTGCATGAACAATTACATTTGCTGTCCGCAGAGTCCGGTTTGTGATGTGTGCGGGCTATAGTGAATATATGCAGAATTTAAAAACCGTTTGAATTTAGCTAGGCCATGATGTGCCTTAAATAAAAATGCATTTTTTTCACATTTTTTTGGGGTCTATATTACTGTTAGTTCAAATGCACATACCAAGTAGCAATGAAACCAAATAATCTTTGCATGACTATGATTTAAAGCATAACTCCACTTTTATTGAGAAGAAAACATTCCCCTCTGGGTGATCTATGTACAT
Organism: Aquarana catesbeiana; assembly: GCF_042186555.1. NCBI lineage: Eukaryota > Metazoa > Chordata > Amphibia > Anura > Ranidae > Aquarana > Aquarana catesbeiana. The sequence continues at coordinate 117,963,967 of NC_133325.1, forward strand.
TACAAGGATTTTAACAAACTTTGTTGCAGATTCCTACCTTTTGTTATTCTGAAGGAATCACTGATTGTTCCTCTGTGCCTCTGTGCTCAGTGAGTCTAATGGGAGTGGTTTCATAATTATCAATCATTTGCTGCACCTGCAGGGCACTAATGAGGAAAGCTGCTGGTTCTGCATCCCTTTAATGACCAGGCCATTTTTTTGCAATACAGCACTGCATCACTTTAACTGACAACTGCACAGTCATGTGACTCTGTACCCAAACAAGTGACGTCCTTTTTTTCTTTTGGTGGTATTTGATCACCTCTGTGGTTTTTATTTTTTGCACTATAAACCAAAAAAGAGCGACAATTTAGAAAAAAAAGCAATATTTTTTACTTTTTGCTATAATAAATATCCCCCCCCCCCAAAAAAAAAATAAATAAAAAAACTAAATTCTTCCTCAGTTTAAAGCAATATGTATTCTTCTACATATTTTTGATAGAAAAAATCGCAATAAGCGTATATTGATAAGTTTGCGCAAAAGTTATAGCATCTACAAAATAGGGGCTATATTTATGGCATTTTTTTTTTCAAATAACAGTTTTTATTAATGTTATCATTCTTGGTAGCAATACAGATTAAAGAAACATAGAAAATCTCAAATATTATCCAGCATATCTTATCCACAATATCAAACATATACTTATAAAATAAGGGTATTGAATTTGTGTCAAGTTTCAATGATATCTCAATGTTTAACTTTTAGCAGTTCCTTTTGTAGATAAAGGATGTTAATTCAGTTATACTGTTGCAGAATAATGCCTTTGATAAAACATATCTTTAAAATCTGTAGTATAGAGGGATAAATAGGAGTAAAGAAAGAAGAGGAAAGGAAAAGAGGGGAGAAAATATGAAGTAAGCCATCTGAGTAAAGTTGGTACCTGGTCATGGTGGATCCTCCCGGAGATGCCACAGTTCCCAAACCCCGTCGTGCGCCTCCAATCTGTCCTGTATTCTAGCTGTCATCCTCTCCATCAGTTCAACATCCTTAATTCTGGAGTAAAGATCTTCAGGAGAGGGTGGAGTACGGCGTTTCCAGTTTGGGGCTACTAGGCATCTAGCTGCCGTGAGTATGTGTCTCACTAGTTTCTTATATGGTGAGCGAAGTTTAAGTGGTGATAGTCCTAATAAAAAAAACTTTGGGGACGCTCGAACTTGCATTTCCAAAAGATGGGATAGCAGGTATTCGACATTGTTCCAAAAAGGGGTAATCAATGGGCAGTCCCAATAAATATGTATGAGAGTGCCTTTTGCTCCCTGACGTCGCCAACACTGATCTGAACTGGTGGGGAAAATTGCATGGAGCACATCTGGAGTCATATACAAGAAGAACAGGATTTTGTCTTTATAAAGTGTGCACATTGAACTCTTTGCTGTCTGGTTCCATATCGCCTGCCATTGTGTTATAGGGAGTTCCTCATCAAGGATTTTCTCCCACTTAAGCATATAGGAGTGTTTGCCTTGCTCCTCTAGGGAGATGGCATTTAAAATCTTATAAATTCCCGATATGATACCTTTCTGTGCGTTCCCAGCTAAGATTATAGTTTCAAACGAGGATGGGGGAGAGAACTGCAAGTTCGAGGTTATAGTCAGTGCGTAATGTTAAATTTGTAGGTACCCGTAGAATGCCTGTCTCAGTAAATCGTGTTTGGCCTGTAAGTCAGAAAAAGATAGCAATCTACAGGTTCTGGATTCTACTATACTCCCGAAATGAAATTTATGGAAATTTTATTATGATTTTTTTTTTAATAGTAATGGCGGCGATCTGCGATTTTTAGCGGGACTGCAACATTGCGGCGGACAGATTGTACACTTTTGACACATTTTTTGTGTTCCCTCGTGTGTGTTTCTAACTGTGGGGGGATGTGACTGACTAGAGGAGGAGCCAGATCATTGTTCCTAACTAGTAGAAACAGACCATCTGTCTCTCCTCTCCTGACAGAATGGCCCTGCCACATCCCCACTCTGTCTCTCGTGCCCATGATCGCGCATGGCCAGCGGACATCGCGCCCACCTGCCACGCACATTGCACCTGCTATAGTTGTTTAAAGGGCTGTTGTACGGCTATGGCGACTTGCCTGCAACAGTAGAATGATGTCGGCTGGTCGGCTAGTGGTTAATTAGGAGAGCCAGTTCAAGTATGTAAGTGCTGCACCTGTGATTTTTGATGCATGGGTGTTTACCTCCCTGGCGGTATGATTATGTCTGATTTTTGATGCTAAAAGCGGTACAATTGTTTTGCATGGAAATTTGGCGTTTTATATTGTAGGCCTGCAATTCTTAGGAATAACGCACTTAAATCTGTCCAAACAAGAGTCTAGTAGACATCCAGGGTATGATAAAGTTTGAAACACAAAATCATAAATTATAATATAATAAATAACAAATAATATATTAATAATAATACATTTTATTCAATAAATTTTAGTCCATAATATAACCAAATCAAAAACACTGAAATTTGTCCAAACAAGGGTGCAATATTACTAGTCATATTGGTTCAGTAAACATCCCGGGTATGATAAATTTTTAAACATGGGACTGCACAAAGTGCAAACAAACCACGCACATCCTTGTGGGTGCTGACTTTTTCTCAGTCGGTGGGATGTAGTCCATGAAGTGACGACCAATCAGGCGTTCCGGGTTGACAACGCGAGCAGCTCTTTTTACAGCCATTGGTGTTTGGTGGTTCAGAAAGATCAGTTCGGCAACTTTCCAAATAAAGTCAGCATGAACCACAGGCTTGTCACTCTTTTTTTTAGCAGAATGTAGGCATACCACAAGCATTGCTCAAGAGGATGCCTGAAGATCTTCTTGTAGTACTTTTTTTGTTGTTTTCTCATTGTTGGATAGAATGTCATTGCTTGGTCGGCTCTGTCAACACCTCCCATGGTGTTGTTGTAGTCTATCACTACTTGTGGCTTCATGATGTCTTTCCCACCTTTTGTGAGTACCATGACAGTGGAGGTATTATGAATTGTACTCATTAGGCACACATCTTTTAACTCACATCATCGCAGTGACATCATTTTGCCTTTATGCCAGGCAACCATTTCTCCAGTCTTGAGCTTCTTATTGCCAAAGATTGGCGGCATGCCACGCCGGTTATCCCTAACGGTTTCATAGGCATCCGTTTTGTTCTGCAGAATGAACTCATAAAGTTCAGGAGAACTGTAAAATTGTGTAAAAAAAAATGTGTATGTTGTCTGTGGTTACACAAAAGCCCGATTTAGCAATTGCTCAATCAGTGAAAGAACGGAAGATGTTGCCATTCCATAATTGCTGTATTTTGGGTTGAATTTGGTTACTTTCCCACTGTATAGGACTCAATCCCAAATGTAGCCAGTTGTCGATTCGCATAGCATGAAGGATTTTACACCAAATCGTGCTCTCTTTGATGCAATGTATTGTATCCAGCTGAGCCTTCCCTTGTAGGCCATTAGACTTTCATCTATGCTCAGGGCCGATCCTAGGTGGGTGCTCGTGGTGCTGTGCAGAGAGGTGGGGGCGCTGAAGTGCCAGAGTGCTCTCCTCCCTCCTCCGCTTGTCAGTGTTCAGAGGCGGCTCTCTCCGCCGGTCACCGCCGCCGCTGTGTTTCCTGCTCAAGCCCCTCCCCCCTCCCATCAGAGAAGGAGAGCAGCTGGAGATAAGATCGGAGGCAGAGCGGCTGGTCTCTGTGTGGAGAGAGACCAGCTATGCAGTGATGTCGCTGGTGGGGAGCGGTCTGTGCCTGACAAATGTTCTCCTCCTCCTCTCTGTGTCTCTCACTCCTGCCTGCTGTGAACTGTTCTCCACCAGGGTGGCGCAGCTGCACACTGTCCTCTCCTCTCCAGCTGTTGCCCGGGTGTTTTTTGTACCCTAATGGAGGAGGGGGTCTGTACTAATGGAGGGGGGTCTGTCCTGGGGGGTCTGTACTAATGGAGGGGGGGTCTGTACTAATGGAGGGTGGTCTGTCCTGGGGGTCTGTACTAATGGAGGGGGGTCTGTCCTGGGGGGGTCTGTACTAATGGAGGGGGGTATGTACTAATGGAGGGGGGTCTGTACTAATAGAGGGAGGGTCTGTCCTGGGGGGGGCTGTACTAATGGAGAGGAGGTCTGTACTAATGGAGGGGGGTCTGTCCTGGGGGTCTGTACTAATGGCAGGAGGTCTGTCCTTGGGGGTCTGTACTAATGGAGGGGGGGTCTGTACTAATGGGGGGTCTGTCCTGGGGGATCTGTACTAATGGAGGTGGGTCTGTCCTGGGGTCTGTACTAATGGAATGGAGGGGGGTCTGTACTAATGGGGGGTCTGTACTAATGGAGGGGGGTTTGTCCTGGGGGGATCTGTACTAATGGAGGGGGGGTCTATCCTGGGGGGTCTGTACTAATGGAGGGGGGTCTGTCCTGGGGGTCTGTACTAATGGAGGGGGGTCTGTACTAATGGAGGGGGGTCTGTTCTGGGGGGTCTGTACTAAAGGAGGGGGGTCTGTACTAATGGAGGGGGGCCTGTCCTGGGGGGTTTGTACTAATGAAGGGGGGTCTGTCCTGGGGGGTCTGTACTAATGGAGGGGGTCTGTACTAATGGGGGGGTCTGTCCTGGGGGGGTCTGTACTAATGGGGGGTCTGTCCTGGGGGGTCTGTACTAATGGAGGGGGGGTCTGTCCTGGGGGGTCTGTACTAATGGAAGGGGGTATGTACTAATGGAGGGGGGTCTGTACTAATAGAGGGAGAGTCTGTCCTGGGGGGGCTGTACTAATGGAGGGGAGGTCTGTACTAATGGAGGGGGGTCTGTCCTGGGGGTCTGTACTAATGGAGGGGGGTCTGTCCTGGGGGGTCTGTACTAATGGAGGGGGGTCTGTACTAATGGGGGTCTGTACCAATGGGGAGTCTGTCTGGGGGGTCTATACTCATGGAGGGGGGTCTGTACTAATGGGGGGGTCTGTCCTGGGGGGGTCTGTACTAATGGAGGGGGGTCTGTCCTGGGGGTCTGTACTAATGGAGGGGGGTCTGTACTAATGGGGGGTCTGTACTAATGGGGGGTCTGTACTAATGGAGGGGGGTCTGTCCTGGGGGTCTGTACTAATGGAGGGGGGTCTATCCTGGGGGGTCTGTACTAATGGAGGGGGGTCTGTCCTGGGGGGTCTGTACTAATGAAGGGGGGTCTGTACTAATCGAGGGGGATCTGTTCTGGGGGTCTGTACTAATGGAGGGGGGTCTGTCCTGGGGGGTCTGTACTAACGGAGGGGGGTCTGTACTAATGGAGGGGGGCCTGTCCTGGGGGGTTTGTACTAATGGAGGGGGGTCTATCCTGGGGGGTCTGTACTAATGGAGGGGGTCTGTACTAATAGGGGGGTCTGTCCTGGGGGGTCTGTACTAATGGGGGGTCTGTCCAGGGGGTCTGTACTAATGGAGGGGGGTCTGTCCTGGGGGGGGTCTGTACTAATGGAGGGTGATTTGTCCTGGGGAGGTCTGTACTAATGGAGGGTGGATTGTCCTGGGGGTCTGTACTAATGGAGGGGGGGTCTGTCCTGGGGGTCTATACTAATGGAGAGGGGGTTTTCCTGGGGGAGTCTGTACTAATGGAGGGGCTGGTTTGTCCTGGAGGTCTATACTGATGGAGGGGGGTCTGTACTGAGGAAGGTCTGTACTGAGGGAGGGGTTTATACTTAGTGCAGGTTCTGCACTGATGGAGGGGGGTCTATACCTAATGGAAGGAGGTCTGTACTGAGGGGCGACTATAGATGCTGGAAGGGGGGATGACCCCAACCCTAGTGACGCCACTGCAGCTGTGGGCTCTTCTTTCCCCCCTCCCTCTCCCTCCCTCTCATCCTCACGCATTGCTGTACTAGTGAGTGGCGCTTGCCAGCACAGCTGCCCACTATGTTTCTTTCCTCGCCTTCATATCAACCAGGGAAGAAATAGAATAGAAAAAGGAGCAGAGAAGAGGATTGTGGGACATAATGTCCAGAGGACTGGCAGCCCCACTGTAACACGGAAACTGCAGCCCACACAGCATGCTCAGCTGAATGTGAGAGAGAGAGAGAGAGAAACAGGAGCCCGGGAAAGCTTTCAGGGATGTACACCCAGGACTCCAGAGGGAGAGGACAGTGCTGAGAGAACACCATCAGAGAGAGAACCCCGCTGCCCTGTGCCACCAGAGGGAAAGCCACACAGCCTAGTGCCATCCCTGGTGGAGAAAGGAATGGAGTCATTGCAGGAATACAGATCTAGGTGCTACCCAGTGGAGTTGCCACGGGAAATTCAGCGTGAGCTGACTCCTGATCAGATGCCGATGCGTTGCTGTATTGATGGGTCAGGTGAGAGGGCTGATCGGCCATTATCTACTAACACCCATAGGAACTGCAGTCTCTGACCATCTCCTGTACTATGTCTGTAGTCTCTGACTGTCTCCTGTAGTATGTCTGCAGTCTCTGATTGTCTCCTGTAGTATGTCTGCTGTCTCTGACCATCTCCTGTAGTATGTCTGCAGTCTCTGACCATCTCCTGTACTATGATTGCAGTCTCTGACCGTCTCTTGTATCATAACTACAGTCTCTGACCATCTCTTGTATCATGTCTACAGTCTCTGACTATCTCTTGTTTCATGTCTACAGTCTCTGACCATCTCTTGTATTATGTCTGCAGTTTCTGACCATCTCCTGTATTATGTCTGCAGTCTCTAAACCATCTCCTGTGCTATGATTGGAGTCTCTAACCGTCTCTTGTATCATAACTACAGTCTCTGACCATCTTTTGTATCATGTCTACAGTCTCTGACTATCTCTTGTACCATGTCTACAGTCCCTGACCATCTCCTGTATCATGTCTGCAGTCTCTGGCCATCTCCTGTACTATGTCTGGGGGCTCTTTCTAACAGATTCTCTAACAAAAGCCCTCTCTGTGTGCATCAGAGAGACTCCCCTACAGGTCTCATTAGTGTACGCTCTTCCTGTATTTTCTTTATTGTTCAAAGATCATGATCATCGGAGGATCCCATGGGTAACGAAGACTTCTTAGGGGAGCATCTCTGTGTTTGAGTCGTTGCCATAGAAACATTTGTAAAGGGGAGGAGTGGGTAAGATGACCATGTGAGGGCGCCAGAAATATTCCTGCACCCAGGCATCTGTGACCCTAGGATTGGCCCTGTCTATGCTGATGTCTCTATCTGGCACATAGCTCCATTGGAAATTCTTTAGAATCATTTGATATACTTCCCAAATTTTCTTGAGTTTTGATGCTGGATGAGTAGTTTCATCAAATTCTTCATTGCAAACACTTCATTATCAGGGAAAATTTGTACTCTGACATGACCGTGCCAAAGAATGGAGTGGCAAGTAATTTATTGGTTGTCCAGTACCACTTCTGCAGGGGTTTCCCCACCACTCCCTGAAGAATTATTAGGCCCAGAAATTTCCAAACGTCATCTTTGGTCACTGGTTCCCACTTTCTACTTCTTGAAAACTGCGTAGCAGCTTGTTGCTCTTGGTACCAGTTTGTCTCCATAACTATTTTTTCAATAACCTCATTGGTCAAAAAAAGTTGTAGGTATGCCAAGGGGTTGTCATCTTCAACATCCACTTTCATACCAGGTGCTCCAGTAAATGGGAATCTTGGGGCCGCTGCGTGATCCGTACCGCAGTCAATAGAGCACCAAGTCCGCACATCACTGGGCTCAGTCGCAGGATCGTTGCTGAAATCACTTTCTGATGACGAATTTCCCCACGAATCGCTATCGCTCAATTCTGCAAGTGATTCTGTATCACTATCGCTGTTTTCCAGCAGGTAACAATCCACTTTTGATGTAGAGGCATGCTTTTTGGATGCCATGGTCGTTCTCCAGTTTCCAGGCAGAAAGAACAGTAGAACTGCAGGCAAGGGCACTGGACAAAGCACTGGGGGGCAAACTGAGGTCAAATTAATTGATACATTAATGTAATCCAATAAGATTACAATGTATTGCATGTGTTGTGATTTATACATTTTATACATTATACATACCCCCTGTGAGGCGACGCTCGGAGAGAAAGGAAGCCGGAACACACAGAGAATCGGGCAGATGATCCGGCTGCCAGACACAACGGGAGTTCATTGCGGGATCGTGGGGACAAGGTAAATCACCTCTTCCAGGATCTAGCAATGCAATCCCAAGTGTAGCTCGGGGTTACCGCTAATGGTACTGAAATTTCACCCCGAGCCACGCTCGGGAATACCACCAGGGAAGTTAAAATTCCTCCTCCCCCTTCCCCATTTGACTTCCCCTATCCTTGTGAACAAGTCAGGAGTAGTGAAACGTGTCAAAGAAGGTTGGTTTCCAGGTGGAGACATCATGCAGTATGCAGTCATTTTGTTAATAAATAAAATATACGGCGAGAGGATGTGTGGCTGATACATTTTTTCATATAAGTGAGCATATGCAGTTTCATATACTACTCCCAACAGGATTCCAATGATAAAAATCTGTACATATGCTCTTATTTTGCATTGCTAATGTGGTGTGTGGGATTTTTAGACTTGCTGCTTTAGTAAGCACAATAGTAGCAATAATTAGATTAATTCGTGATAGATAAAAACTTGTCAAAGATTTGTATGGCAGAGGCACCCTTGGCTATGTAGAGTGGTATTCATAGAGGGGATAGAGTCCTTGTGGTTGGTGAGCAAACATCTATTTATCACAGCAAAAGACGCGTTTCCTGGTTGATAAGCCACTTCATCAGTTGTATCAGTGTTACACAGAGGTCTGTAATAGATACATCCTATAAATTGTATAAGGTAATATAAAAGATAATAAAAATAATTTCATTAGGTTACATATAAATTCATGGATATATGTGATATACTGTAAGATAAACAGGGGTTTGACAAAAATATGGAAACAAGTATGGTAAAAGAACAACATTGTTACCTAATATGGTGTTGGACCACCTTTGGCATCCAAGACGGCCTGAATTCTCCTGGGAATTGACAAATATAAGTCTTGGATGGTGGATAATGGAATCTGAAAGCACTCTTCATGCAAAAATCCAGAGCAAGGTTAAAGGAAAAGATCGATAAGTCGCACATCATGAAGCAGACCTATGTGCATAAAGTGAGATGAATAGCAGCCTCTGCCTGGACTCCAGCCAGGCCACACCCCCAATGAATGTCGCTTTGTCCTTTGGAGCTTGATCATGTTTTAGCTCCAAGGAGCGGAGCAAAATGCATTGGGGGTGTGGCCTGGCTATAGTCCAGGCTGAGCTTGCCATTCATCTCACTTCATCCACATAGGTCTGCTTCATGATGTGGGGCTTATGGATCTTTTCCTTTGACATTGCTAGCTAGGAAGAGGTTCTTCTCCCTGCTTGCACTCACAGTAGTATAGTTGAACTATGCCTCTCTACCTGAGCGGCACCTAAATTTTGTCTTTTTGGGTCACATGCAAAAATTTGGGTCACAATCCTGCACAATGTCCTTTTGTCTCTTTCGGTCAATTGACCATGTCGACTGAGCTTATGCTTATCAGACAACATTGTCCCGTAAACGGTATATGCCATCCTAACCTTTGATAATGTACCTTGCGACAGAGCAAATAAATTGGCAACTTCAGTAACAGAGGCACCAGCTAAGCGGGTACCAACAATTTGCCCTCTTTGAAACTCAGTAAGCTCTGACATGACTCCATATTGCTAGCAGTGCATGCAGTGGGTGATGAAAGTAAGGCTTCTCACCTGTTAGCTAGGTGCTGGCTAGCTTTCAACGTTAAACATGATGTCATTTTCACACCTGAAAATCATGTAGGGTTTCCATATTTTTGTCCAACCCCTGTATAAACGTTAACTGGATGTTCAACATGCACAGCAAGCTAAGACTGCATCATATGCATTGAACCTCTGTGTATGACTTTGAAGTGAGGTTCGGGGATCACGCTTGCTGTGAACACATACATCTGCATGCTCAATCATGTTAACCCCTGCCACTTTGGTTGGACAGCTTGGCCTGCATGTAATGTTGGTAAAATATCATTTAGGCACGTAAAATGAAAAAATAAATATTATATAGAATTGTATCATTACAGATTTTAACTCCATTAAGTTTTTGATTTTTTGGTTTGATTTGGATTCCCACTTTTGCGTTGTACCCCCTCATGGCAATGCACATTATGCACATAGGTGTGCTGCAGTGCCATTCATTCTGAATGATACCCCAATGTACCTTCCCGACTCTCGAGCAATGTGGTGTGCTGCATTGCTAAAAATGGTGCATGCACCTTTTTTGTGTATTTTGGTGTGATAATGCACCACACCTAACAAGTGACATAATGCACCATACAGGAGTAAATGGGTCCTTAGGCCCTCTTCACAGCTGTAGTAAACGTGTGGTAAATGAAAAGTGCCCCAAAATACAACACTCCAATGCACTTTTACAGTAATGGGCGGCACATTCACACTGCAGCTCACCTCAACACACATGCCATGCATTGTGCTGCATTGAAAAAGGGTCATACACAATTTTTTGATGCAATTAGTTGCACTGCGAATGTATTCAAAATGAATAGGCTGATTTGATACTGTTGTGCCTTAATGCATGTTAAAACCTCTAAATGAAAAAAAAACATTTTTGTTGCTGTTATTGCTTAACCACCTCAATACTGCTGTACATATATATATATATATATATATATATATATATATATATATATATATATATATATATATATATATATATACGGCCATCTATTGAGGTGGTTATGCCAGGATCATGGTTGCGACTACAAGCATGATCTTGGTACTGTTTTTTTCACACACCAATTCTCTCTCATGTAAAAGTGATCTGAGTGGCTATACAGTTGCTGGATCAAAATGGGGTCCCCCACCCTCCCACTGCCATCTTTACCAGGCTCTCCCTTCCCATCGGGGAGCCTGCTAAGGATTATACCCATTCGGTCACATTCACTGAGAAGAGTGTCAGGAACGGAAGTTCCCATCGCACTTCTGTGATGTCAAAAAGCAGAAGCGATGAGGATTTTGTCATTTTCAGTTTTGGTTCGTTTGTTGACAAGGAGCTACCGGCTTGTGCAGCATCTGTTCAAACTGATCTCGGTTTGATCAGATGCTTTGGAGGCCAGAGGAGAGATATGGGGGACTAATAGGCCTCATATCTCTCCATAAAGAGGACCTGTCCTGGCCCATGCTTTCACAAGGGACGTTGTTCATCCCCATGCTTTCACAAGGGATGATATTCATCACTTGTGATAGCAGAAAAGTTTATATATATATATATATATATATATATATATATATATATATATAGTGTAAAATAAAATAAATTTCAATCAAATAAATATTTTTTTTTATAAAGCTCCTCTATCCCCCTATGCTCACATGCAAATGGGAATGCACACGTATGGCCCAAACACATTTGTAAACAGTGATTGTACCACACATGTGAGGTATTGCCTTGAACATAATAATTATTCTAGTGGTCACTAAAATGCATTAAAATGTGTTTTCCCCACCTAAAAGGGAAATACTTACATACCACAACTAGGTACTATGTATTGTAGAATACCGTTGAGAAAGACTGTTCTGGGGGTCGGGGGAGATGACGGCGCATGGCACAATTGGTTCAGGAGGTATCCACCTCAATGGTATTTGTTTTTTTTTTTCTTTTCTTTGTTCCTCTTTTTTCTACCATATCATAAGCTGATGATAATTTTCAATAAAAATGTTTATGGCAAATGACAACTTAAAAAAAAAACGCTATTTGCACTGACATATCCCTTATTATTGGATGTTTATTCCAAAAATCTTGATTGACAACCATATTTTGATGTCTGTAATGAAAATATACTTTGTATGCAATGTTTTATTCTGTATATGTGCATTTGGCAAATAAAAACTTAAAAAAAAAAAAAATTTGTTTTCCCCCCAAAAAATTGCATTCAAAAAACTGCTGCTCCAATATTGTGTGACATAAAAAATTGCAACGCCCGCCATTTTATTCTTTAGGGCCCTTGCTTAAAAACAAATATAATGCTTGGGGGTTCTAAGTAATTTTCTAGCAAGAAAAAATGCTGATTTTTTATATGTATGAGAGAAATGTCAGTCCCGAATGAGGCCTGGGGGTCAAGTGGTTAAAATGATTAGACTTAGGTCTTAAATTGTTGGAGGAAGTGGAAAAATGACAGATCTACTGGCAGGTTTATTAATTATTAAAACTATGTTATAGGGGTAATTGGAAACAACAAAAACTGCCGTGTTAAACCCAATGAAAGATTTGATTTTTATTAGTGCCATGAGGTCAGGCTGCCAAAAAGTGAAGTGTGCTACTGCATCAAGCGGAAATGCAGTGGTCCGCAATTCCAGCATGCTGCCAACATTAGTTTGCATCGGGCATACTGAACTAGCACATAAAAATGAACAAAACATGGACCAAACTTTATTGCACAACAAAAAACAAAGTTTTTGATGGGTTTAAAAAATAGTGATATATTGCATATTTCATTTCCGGTTTTGCCTATAGTTCCACTTTAACAAAGTCAAAAACTGCAGGAAAGAATATCAAAGCGGTGCAGTTTCTTTATAATGGTCTGCCCAATCCGTCACAATGGATTGGACCCACCAAAGGGGCAATCAAAAGTCACCTCTATCCTGCAGAGCAATATGTACTCCACAGCTCAGAGAAGTCCATAGACAGTTACTTAAAAAATATTTAATCTGGTGCTAAAGACTTTATTGTACTTTATTATACCAATGGACAATAAAAAAAAAACTCCAACTATGGCCAGACTATACCAGGCCCTTGCAAGCAATATGGGTATTTATTGGAAAAAAGCAGACAGACTCTTCTAATGGCCTCCTCACACAGTCATCTGCTCCACTTCACTAACCTGCTTAGTAATGTAGCATGAAGTACCCCTACCAGCCAGTTAGTGAAGAGTAATTGCCCAACAACATAGGCTTATTATGTCATTGTAGGGATGGGAAGCTGTTTGACCCTTTCGTCTTGGTAAGTAAGATGATAGGTGTCTATTTAATGTTACATTGAATGTGCAATAACGCTTTGTAAAGGTACCATCAGGGGGTATTGATTGCCCTGCTTGAGACAGAGGAAGGTTTGAAGAGTTCTTAGTGATGAAGGAAGAGGTCCAGCCAACAGGACACAATGACCTTGGTATATTGACCTATACTCAGCTTGTAAAGCTTTCTAAAACACCATGCTGGCATGTATCAGAATGTACTTAGGGCAGTGCCTCCATGACTGTAGACGTAAAGTCTAACTAAATGAGTTTAGCTTGCTCTGTGAACTGTTAACATTTTTTTGTTTCAATAAAATACCTGTTTTCACCTTCTTTTCATCCTTCTTTGGACCTGAGCACTGCTGTTCTCCTGCAGTCTTTTTGTCTCCACTTCCCATCTACATGCAGGCACTACAACAATGGCAGCATGACATTTCTCAGAATGGATTTCCTGATGGTGATAACAGTGGATCGTGCATGAGTAAAATCTTTTGAAAAAGTCGCTTGTACTCTCCATCGGAAGCCCAAATGAAAACACAGAAGGACATTTGGGTGACAAAGACAGAATGTTGTCACTCATAACAGGAAGTGTCTAAACAAAAAATTTCATGGCAGGATCACCAGGTTATATTCAAATAAAAGCTGCAGATATAAAAATAATGAATGGCTTCTGAAATTACAGTACATTAAGATGTTAAAACTTTTTTTTTACTGACTGGGATTACATATGCTTTAACCACTTTAGTACCGCACTATAGCCAAAAGATGGCTACAGCTCAATACTATAGTTCTGGGAGAGCATCCCTGTAGCACACATCGGGCACGCTCTGTGACTGCTGTGCCTTTGGACACAGATGATCACAGATTGGGGTAAAGGGCCAATCAAAGCGATCCTTTACCATGTGATCAGCTGTGTCCAATCACAGCTAATCACATGTAAACAGACTTTCCAGTTACTGGTAGTCCTTTCCTCATCCGCTGTGTCTGTGTGAGGAAAGGAGTGCTGATAACCGGCAAGCCTGTCAGCACACTGCTTACACTGATAATAAGGGCACTGATCAGTGCCCATCAGTGCAGCTTATCAGTGCCCATCTTTCCCTTATATCACTACCCATCAGTGCTATCTATCAGTGTCCATCTGTGCCGCCTACCAGTGCCCATCAGGGCCACCTAATCAGTGCCCATCAGTGTTGTCTCATCAGTGCACACCAGTGCAGCCTCATCAGTGCCCATCAGTGCAGCCTCATCAGTGCCCATCAGTGCAGCCTATCAGTGCCCATCAGCGCACATCAGTGAAGAATAAAAATGACTTATTTGCAAAATTTTATAATAGAAACTAAGAAAAAAAGGGTTTTTTTCAAAATGTTCAGTTTTTTTATTTGTTTGTTTAGCAAAAAATGAAAAACCCAGTGGTGATTAAATACCACCAAAAGAAAGCTCTATCTGTGTCAAAAAAATGATAAAAATGTCATATGGGTAGAGTGTTGCATGACCGCGCAATTGTCATTCAAAGTGTGACATCGCTGAAAGCTAAAAATTGGCCTGGGCAGGAAGGGGGTGAAAGTGCCCGGTATTGAAGTGGTTAAAGTGGTGATAAACCCAAAAGCAAACATTTACTATATTACTATATTGCAGCTTACCAATTCTTAGATGTGATAGCCGGATTCGTTTTCTTGCTTAGGCTTTCTTTCCTTTATTTTCACCTGGTGATCTGGCCAGAGGCTGACACCAGTCTCAGCCTCTCAGCGAGCCGCTGAGAGCCTGAGACGGTCGCTCCGCCCCTCCACAGCTCAGCACTCCAATGAGCGAGGAGGGAAAAGAGCAGAGAGCTGTGACTGACAATCTACAGCTCTCTGCTCATGGAGCTCTGAATACCGAATGATCGTCGATGTTCGATCGCCCGGTTCTCAGTCTGGATGCGCCTAGGTAAGTATGATTGGGGGGGGGGCGGGATCCTTTACTTCTCTTTTAATTCTCCTCTAATTAATTAATAATTATGACATTTCAATAAAGTTCTAATGAAAAAAAAAACGACAAACAGTGCGATGCCCTGGGATTGGCATATCTGCACTGTTTGCTCTCAGCGCACAACACCAACCAAGTGATCTCTATACTTACCTTTTTTCAGTCTGCTCGAGTCCGGTCTTGTGATCCCCTATGTTAGTAAGCGGTGGCTGCAGGGGAGAAGAGGGAGCACTTAACAATGGTTGGGAATAAAGGGAGCTGTGACATCACCCATAGTCTCCCATGTCCAGACCCCTTGTTGGTGTTCCCTGCCCTGCAGTCACTGCTGACTGACACAGGGGAGTCGGAGCTGCAGATCACATGACTGAACCAGTCACAATCCAAAAATAGGTAGGTATACAGATTTTACACAGGTTAGGCAGTAAAGGTAGCAGGAGGGGGAGGGAACATTTTTGGGACTAGTAAGTGGTAGGCTGGACTTCTTCTTTAATGCTACTTTTCTCCCCTCTGTTCACTTAAGATGGACTACAGAGTGTGGACTAACATTTTTCTTACAATGACATGGCAAAGAACCGACATAAGGTAAAACAGCAATATATGTAAGAGTATTATCATTGGAACCTCAATGCCAAATCCTTCTTCTGCATGATACCCCTCCATTTATGGCACCCCAATGCTTTTTACAAATTGAGGTTCTGTCCTAGCTCCTGTATAGGGAGAAAAAGGCTCATGGACTCAAGAGGTTAAAGTGGTGCATGCATGAAGATAAAAAACCTTCAGTTTGCAGCTGCCCCCTCCCCAATACTTACCTGAGCCTGATCTCGATCCAACGATGTTCATGAAGACAGCATCTCTCTCTGTTTTCCCTCTCCTCATTGGCTCAGACATAGCAGCAGGAGCCATTAGCTCCCACTGCTGTCAATCACAACCAGTGAGGGGGAAGCAAGGGTGGGGCCAAGACCCGCTCTTTATGATTTATGGACACTCAAAGCAGGCTTGGGAGCAAGCACGCACAAGTGCCCCCATAGCAAGTGGCTGCTTTGTGCAAAAGCATTGCACAGAGCAGGTAAGTATAACATTTTTCTTATTTAAAAAAAAAATAAAAAACTTTAGTATCACTTTAACTAATAAGCAATAATGGACACTTGTAGTATCTGTGGACACTCAATGATCATTCTGAAATAAAGACAACGGTCCTTTTTCATTGGCACACAACACTGCATACTCCCCACTACGGAAAGAAGAGTCACGACACATCCCAGTGACACTCACATCAAACAGTATGGCCAGATCTTTCACAGCTTGTCATTCTTGTTGAAAGTCTCCTTACGTAGGACCATGCAAAGCACTTACCACATGATCCATCCAGATTCATATGTCCTTAGCCAGACAACGACATTAACTGGCACAATGTTGCAGACCCCTTATTTAGATATTGTTTGGATGGTCTGTACTCATGGTGGCCCCAAGCCATCTAGAGGAGTGTGGTTCCAGCCACAGGAAACAATAGGGCAAGCAGTGCACGTTAAAAGTAGGTGCTGAGTGTGGATAGGACTATTTTTTCAGAAAAGCTGTGCATTAGCAAACAGGGCACACTTAGAAAGGGGCATGAATGTAAGTGTGACTGTAGGTGGCTCCCAATCAGGTGAATGGAGAAACAATTATAGGACAACATTCCTAAAAGTCAAGTTGCCCCTTGATAATTTCCAATGTGGCTTTCACATTGCCGTTCCATATAATTTTTATTATCTTATACATAAAGATTTCTAGATTAGTCATTAGTTTGAAGAGGAATAGTTTAGTTATTTCTCTTCATGCTCTACAACTACTGAAATATCAACCACACATGGAGTGCATTATGTAGCAATGCGAAGCAGGAACCAGAGTCTGTTCATGTGTTGAGCAAATATGGCTGTTCCCAGGTACATATATAACTACAAATAATACACAGAAACATGGTTTTCAAACATTATCACACTCTGATAATATTACAATCATTTAGGACACTTCCTCCCTGCTCTATATGACACAATCATTTGCAATAGTAATCATGAAATGAAACAAATATTAATGACCAGAAAAGAAACGCAGACTGTAAAAAGTGAAGTGCCGTTACATTAGTGGTCAGTGTAGAAATACCTCCTTTCAGAGGGGAGATTCTCCCGTTGTCAGAATATACAAATCAGCACTGTAGCCATTGGCCTTTATCACTATATCTATAGCTCACAATACATTAGCAAGATGGTCAGTGGGAAAAATGCTCCATATACAGTATATGTGGCTAGTGGTACACCCCCCCCCCCATATAGGAACCTTATGATTCCACAGAACCTTAGTAAAGAAAGGCTGATCTAGTGTCAGTAGTTACTTATCTGAGAGGCAGAAACTGCTCATTGCACAAGCAACCATTAACAATCTCTGGAGGAACCATGGTTGGCAAAAGCCTATGAAGAGGAACCCTATGATTCCACAGAACCTCATGAGAGAATGGCTGAATGGTTACTTATCTGAGAGGCAAAAATTGCTTGTTGCTCATGATACCACCTAACAATCTCTGGAGGAACCCTGGTTGACAAAAGCTGATGTAGGGGAACCCTATGATTCGACAGAACCTTAGTAGAGAAAGGCTGAACTTGTGTCAGTGGGTACTTATCTAACGGGTAGAAATTGTGCATTGTTCATGGAACCCACCAATAATCTCTGGAGGAGCCCTGGTTGATAAAGGCTGATGTACAGGAACCCTATGATTCCACAGAACCTTGATAGAGAAAGGCTGTTCTAGTGTCAGTGGTCACTTATCTGAGAGGCAGAAATGTATTATTGCTCAAGGGACCCCTAACAATTTCTGAAGGAACCCTAGTTGACAAAAGCTGATGCAGAGGAACTCTTTGATTGCACAGAACCTTAGTAGAGAAAGGCTGGATACTTATCTGAGAGACAGAAATTGCTCACTGTTCATGAAACCCCCTAACAATCTCTGGAGGAACCCTGGTTGACAAAGGTTGATGTAGAGGAACCCTATAGTTAAACTGGGTTTGTTTTTTTTCAACCAGACTAACGACAGTATGTAACTATGTAACTATGATTCCACAGACCCTTAATAGAGAATGGCTGATCTAGTGTCAGTGGTTATTTATCTGAGAGGCAGAAATTTCTCATTGCTCATAAACCCCTTAACAATCCCCGGGGGAACCCTGGCCGACAAAGGCTGAAGTGGAGGAACCCTATTAATCCACAGAATCTTAGTAGGGGAAGGCTGATCTAGTGTCAGTGGCTACTTATCTGAGAGGCAGAACCTGCGCATCACACAATGAACCCTTAATAATCTCTGGAAGAAACCTGGCTGACAAAGGTTGATGTGGAGGGAACCCTATGATTCCACAGATCCTTAACAGAGAAAGGCTCATCTAGTGTCAGTGGGTACTTATCTGAGAGGCAGAAAGTGCTCATTGCTCAAAGAACCCTTAAAAATTTCCGGAAGAACCCTCGTTGACAAAGACTATGACTAAGAACCTTATGATTTCACAGAACCTTAGTAGAGAAAGGCTGATCTATTGTCAGTGGTTGCTTATCTGAGAGGCAGAAATTACTCATTACTCAAGGAACCCCTAACAATCTCTGGAGATACCCAGGTTGACAAAGGGTCATGTAGAGGAACCCTATGATTTTACAGACTCTTAATAGAATAAGGCTGATCTAATCACAGTGGTTACCTATTTGAGAGGCAGACATTTCTCATTGCTCAAGGAACCCCTGACAATTTCTGGAGGAACCCTGGTTGACAAAGGTTGATGTAGAGCAGTGGTTCTCAACCTGGGGGTCGGGACCCCCTCAGGGGTCGAATGACGATTTGCAGGGGTCACCAAATCCTGGGCTGTACCTGAAGCCCGCACCACTCTCCCAGCCTTTTCTCAGCCGCCCATTCAGTTCACGGCATGGCTGGGGGCAGAGACTAGAGGTCAGCTGACTGATGAGGAATGTGAAGTGGGAGGGGCTGTAGGAGACCCTATCTCCTGATTTCGGCATAGGTGTCACTGCTGCGAGACACCACAAAGTTGGAGACACAGTGAGTAACACTACCTGTGATT
Organism: Aquarana catesbeiana; assembly: GCF_042186555.1. Classification (NCBI taxonomy): domain Eukaryota; kingdom Metazoa; phylum Chordata; class Amphibia; order Anura; family Ranidae; genus Aquarana; species Aquarana catesbeiana. The sequence continues at coordinate 117,983,032 of NC_133325.1, forward strand.
GTAATTGCCATTAAAAGTCTGCACTACATTTCTCGTATCAGCAGATGACCTTGTTCAAGAGCACCTAAGTTGGCTGATCAGAACTGCTCCCAGCACTGCCACTGATCGCACCGCCCACCAGCACTGCCATTCATCCATTCATCCCAATTCCCCTCCAGCACTGCCACTCATACCATTCCCCCCCCACACCAAGGAGTAAGAGAAGGAAATAAAGAATACATGGAAGGGAAAGGAAAAGAGGGGGAGGAACAAAGAAAAACGGAGAGAAAGAATAAGAGCAAGAACAAGAAAGACAGCTAGAGAGAGGGATGGGGAAAAAAACAGGAAATTAGGATAGAGAGAGAAAAAAGCCAAAGAAAGGAGAACAAAGAGAAATAGTGGTACATCCTAAAATGTACCATAAGGGGTTTTAATACTGTACGAGTGGAAGGGACTCCGGGAGTGCTAAATGTCCGTGGGTTAGGGGTGCAAATTACTTATCTTGCTTTGGGTGCTGACAACTCACGCTACGAAAATTATTTTTCTGTTAGGGAAATGTTATCAGGGGGTCACAGCACTGGAATGGTTGAAAACCACTAACGTAGAGGAACCCTATGATTGCACAGAACCTTAGTACAGTAGAGAGAAGCTGATCTAGCATCAGTGGTTACTTATCTGAGCAGAAATTGCTCATGGAACCACCTAACGATCTTTGGTTGACAAAGGGTGATGATAGGAACCCTATGATTCCACAGAACCATAGTAGAGAAAGATTGATCTTGTATCAGTGGTCACTTATCTGAGAGGCAGAAATGTATCATTGCTCAAGGGACCCCTAACAATTTCTGAAAGAACCCTAGTTGACAAAAGCTGATGTAGAGGAACCCTTTGATTGCACAGAACCTTAATAGAGAAAAGCTGATCTGGTGTCAGTGGTTGCTTAGGGCAAAAACTGCTCAAGGAACCCCATAAAAATAACTGAAGAAACCCTGGTTGACAAAGGCTGATGAGGAACCCTATGATTCCACAGAACCCCAGTAGAGAGAGGCTGATCCAGAAAATAATTCCGATTACTAGATTTCCCTTTTAAGCATGCAGGTGATATATAAAATAAATGTGCTATACAGTATTTAGATAATAATCATTAATATTTCCAAGCAAATTCTTCCTTTGCAGAAGCCCCATAGAAGAAAACTATCAGCTGTCATTTTTGTCCTTAGCTTTACTCTGCACAGCAGC